>NC_081345.1:33988510-34091031 GCF_029784015.1 Lycium ferocissimum | reverse complement strand
AAAATTCACAAACCATTTCTTTCCTTTTTAGTTGCACGTCCGTCAAGCTACCCATAGACTTACGGCTGAGTGCATCTGCTACAACATTGGTTTTCCCAGGATGGTATAGAATATCAACATCATAGTTCTTCAGCAACTCTAGCCATCTTCTCTCGTCGCAAATTCATTTCTCCTTCGCTAAAAATATACAGGAGACTTTTGTAATCTGTATAAATATCAACATGCACGCCATATAGATAATTCCTCCATATCTTCAAGGCGTGAATCACCGCTGCTAATTCCAGATCATGAGTAGGATAATTTCTTTCGTGCTTCCCCGAGCCGCCGAAGGCATAGGCTATAACCTCGCCATGCCGCATTAATACACAACCTAGCCCAACACCTAAGCGTCACAATAAATGACATAACCGTCCGGCCCTCAGAAGGGTTAGAACCGGAGCCGTAGTCAACTTCTTTTCAGCAACCGGAAGCTTCGTTCACAAGCATCAGCCTATCGGAACTTAGCCGCCTTCGAGTTAGCCTCGCCAAAGGCGCCGAAATTGAAGCAAACTTCTTCACAAATCTCCCGTACGTAGTCGATGGTTCCAACCGGAGTTGAAATATCAGGTCATGGTAGAAGATAGTATGTTGTTAATATAGTTTCTTATGTTTATATGGATAATATTATAACGTATGGATTGTTGGTATAGTTCATGAATTGAAAGGAAAGAATGTGTTGTTGTTGTTCTTGTCGAGTGGGATTATCGCGGGTTGTAGCGTATGTTGAATCGGGCTATTTTGGAATATTGCGCGGGTTTTCCGAAGTGTCCTCGAGTCTTGTTTGAATTGTCTCGGGTTAGCACTTGGCGACTGGGTATTCTTGAAGGTGTCACCTATGAAGGGTGTGATGAGATTTGGCAAGAAAGGAAAGCTCTCACCGAGATATCGTCTTATCAAAGTCGCTCGTAAGGTAGGCAATGTTGCCTACGAATTAGACCACCATCTGATCCGGAAGCAAGACATCCAAAGGTTTCACGTGTCTATGCTTCGCAAATGTATTGGTGATCCTTCCGTAATATTCCCCGTGGATGATGTCCGTGACGGAACTAAGAGCTATCGTACGAGGAGAATCCGTGAGCATACCGGATCGAGAAGGTATGCCGCGTATTAAAGACGCGGCCTCCGTTAAGGTACCGTGCGTAACAATAATAGGGAGGAGATGACTTGGGAAGTCAAGAGAGATGAAGAAGAAATATCCTCACTTGTTTCCTATGCCCACATGTAATCTCAACTCTCAATTTGGTTATGTTGACTGATAAATAAGCTATGTGTTATAACAATAAAAGAGACTCCCCGAAGTGTTTATAAGACCCTGTAAGACTAGTATAACATTCGAGGACGAATGTTCTAAAGGGGGGAAGGATGTTATATCCCGTATTTTTAAACATCGAGACATTCTAAAGCAAATTGCGACAAGTTAAGGACAAGACTATTTTGGGATACAAGGCAGAGACTTTTAACCTCCGATTTTATTTTAATGCACAAGTTGCCTATAAATTTTATTTGGTATAGAAATATTAATGGAGATTAGGGATTAATTAACCATGATTAGATTATTAAAGTGGGATTAAGACTTAATTATTTCATTAACCAAGTCAAAATGGGTCCCACCCATGGCTTGCCACATTTGATTGGCTCAAGCCATGAGTGGGACATGTGTCCAACACCTAGGCACCATATAAAAGGAAATTTGATGACCAAGCACACCATTTTCATCTTCACAAAACAAGAGAAGTTAGAGAGAGAGAGAGAACCTCTCGGCCATGGCTGGCCGAGAATAACCTTGCAAAAACCTTGATCAAATTTAATTTTCTTCAAGAAATTCAACTCCTTAGAAGGTTTATATTAACGTGGAGTTGATTTTAGAGCAACAAGAACAAGAATAAATTCAAGGCACAAGTTGTAGCCAAGTTGGAAAGCCAAGTATTAAAGGTAAGGTTTAATCTCCTTTTGCATGTGTTGTGGATGGTTTGAATGTGTTATATTATGTAGAAATGAATAGAAATCATGTAATTATGTATGTAGATGTTAAGACCGTGTAGGGGCTGTTTGTGTAGGGAAATGGTGAATTGATTTACTTTATATTTTGGTTGTTGTTGTTATGGATTTTGTGATGAAAATGAAAGTAGTTGATGGTTCAAATTGGAGTTGAAATTGTTGTGGGCTATTGTAGAAGATAGTATGTTGTTAATATAGTTTCTTATGTTTATATGGATAATATTGTAACGTATGGATTGTTGGTATAGTTCATGAATTGAAAGGAAAGAATGTGTTGTTGTTGTTCTTGTTGAGTTGGACGATCAGCTGGTTGTAACAGAGTATGTTGAATGGGCTATTTTGAATATTGCACAAGTTGTCCGAAGTGTCCCTCGAGTCTTGTTTGAATAGTCTCAAGTTAGCACTTGAACACATGATCATTGGTGTTGGCTTGATTGTATGTGGTTGATTTAAATGTAAAGGAAATGTCGTCAAATTATTTAGAAAGGAGTTACTAACGTTAGAATGCGTTTTGAATTCCCTCGTAGCCTAATCGTAGTTCTTGATATCTTAATATAGGTTAGAGTACTATTAGGCAGCGTATACGCGTGTGTTGCGAGTAAACGCTAAAGGTATGTAAAGCTTACCCTTTCTTTCTTTTGGCATGTCCTAGATGTAAGTATGATATGATATGAGCTTTGGGGAAATTCTATTCGCAAATTCCGAGTATGATTTATGATTTTTATTCACTTCTTGATGTTAAAATCCCGGGATGATCGAGCTATTACCCTCGAGTCTTTTATATGATTGAATAGTAAATGATGCATAAAAGTTTCTATTTCTAAAGGATTCTATAATGAATAATGTCTATAACTTTTATAAGCTGACTCGGATTAACTTAATACGTGTCTATGATTTCTGAGGCATTATTGATATAGTTTGTAATGATATTCGGCGGAGTACCGAGTGTGACTATTATCTTGTTACTCGAGCGCTCGATTAGTCCATTTATCTATCGAGTCTCAAAAGAAGATTTATATGTATATGGTTACTCACTACTCGCTCGTGCATACCGTCACATCTTTCACCGAGTCCCGGCCGTGACATGTTCTCGTGCACGCTTTTATCGCATTATCCACCGAGTCCCTCACTAGAGGCCGGGACACGTTATATGTATATATATGTATATGATGATATGATGACATGATGATATGATGATACGGGAATGATGGCCAGGATGGCATATGATGACTTTATTCACCGAGTCCTCACCGAGGGCCGGGACACGTTATATGTACATGTATATGATGCTTTATTTACCGAGTCCCTCACTAGAGGGCCGAGACACGTTATATATGCATATGTACAGGATGATTATATAGTTATGTCATTAAGCCCTATAACGGGCTGGGCATGATATTGACATGTATGATTTATGTTCAATGGTAAGCCTTACGGTTTTCTGGCTATTGTACTAGTTTCCTATACTTTTTTTTTTCAAGCATGATCCCGTGCATCGTATTTCATACTTTACATGCTCACATATTCCGTACCGACCCCTTTTCTTCGGGGCCGCGTTTCATGCCCGCAGTGCGTACGCTCGTTTTGGTGATCCGCCGCCTTAGGATACCTATTCTCCGTCGTCTTGGAGTGCTCCCTTGTCCCGAGCCTAGCTTTTGGTACGCATTCTCCCGTTGTATATACGTGTTTATCCGTGCGCACGGCGGGGCCCCGTCCCGTCATATGACATCGTTGTTACTCTTAGAGGTCCGTAGACACATGTATGGGTTGTATATAGTTACCGTTCGGTTGTGTCTATATGACTTATGTTTTGGGGTGTTCCCATTCGTAGTGGCACTTTGTTTCGCTTGCGTAGATATATATATATATATATATATATATATATATATATATATATATATATATGTTTTGGAAGCCGTGTGTTATGGTAGCCTTGTTGGCACAGCTTTTCATCCGCAGACAGATGGCCAGGCAGAGCGCACTATTTAGACTCTGGAGGACATGTTGAGAGCATGTGTCTTAAATTTCAAAGGTAATTGGGATGATCACTTACCCCTCATCGAGTCTTCCTATAATAACAGTTATCATGCTAGCATTGGGATGGCACCTTTTGAAGCTTTGTATGGGCGAAGGTGTAGGTCACCGATTGGTTGGTTTGAAGTTGGTGAAGTAATCACTGCTAGGTTTGGTCTATCAAAGCGATGAAGAAGGTCAAGTTGATTCAAGAGCGTTTGAAAACGGCTCAGAGTCACCAGAAGTCTTACATAGATGTGAGGCGACGGGACTTGGAATTTCAAGTTAACGATTGGGTGTTCCTTAAAGTCTCACCCGTGAATGGTGTTATGATATTTGGGAAGAAAGGGAAGCTAGTCCCGTATATCGACTCCAATGAATTTCACAAAAGGTCGATTTAGTAGCTTATGAACTTGAGTTGCCCCAAGAGTTGGCCGTTGTACATCTAGTGTTTCATGTGTCCATATTGCGGAAATGTGTAGGAGACCCGTCGTTGGTTGTTCCTGCTGATACGATAACAGTTAAGAATGGTTTGACCTATGAGGAGATCCCCGTGGCCATTCTTGATTGTCAAGTTGGCAAGTTGAGAACTAAGGAAGTGGCCTCAGTGAAAGTGTTATGGAGAAGTCAAAAAGTTGAGGAAGCTACATAGGAAGCCGAGGAACATATGAATCCAAGTACCCATTTTTATTTGAAGAGCAAGCAGAGAACTCTCAAGGTAAATTCCCATAGTCCATGCCGTGTCATGTCTCATGTTTCACGCTCAGGTCATGTATCCAACGCTCATGTCTCATGCTTCAGTATCCACGTTTTCATATAATCACGTCATTTTATGTCCCATGATTCATGTCATGTTTCCTTCACATTCATGTATTCAAGCCATATTCTTAGCCATGACCCATCATTTGAGGACAAATGATTCCAAGGCGGACATATGGTAACACCCCGTACCTTTAACTTAAGTATTGACCGTGATTCTAGATTTAGAAAACCAGATAGAGAATGGGGAAAATGGAAATTTCACTTCAGTTGTCAGATGGGGATTTATGCCCCAGAAGACGGACCGTATTTCAGTATACGTCCTGTCTTTCAAATTGTAAGCTGACATCTAAAACCACTGAGCATTCTGGAAATTGGCTCAGGAAACCTTTATGGTTAAATACGGACCGTATTTTGAAATACAGCCCATATCTCAGCACGTAAATTGACATCAAGTTCACTGTGAATTCTGGAATGAGGCTTGGAGAATTATATTGTTAAATACGGACCGTATTTTGAAATACGGCCCGTATATGGTGATTGTATTTGGGCAGGAGGTACTACAGTGTTTCTGTTTTGGAATATGCTTATATACGATCCAGTTTTACAGACCGTAAATCATAATACGGACCGTAATTCACCCGTCGTGCCAGAAACTATAAATTCCTTATTTTAGTTCTAGTTCTTATTTTTACAAGTCTCTAAACCCTAGAACGACCTGTTCCTCTCCTCCATCACCAAGAATACCAAGGTAAGTCTATTCCAACTATTCCAAGTGAATTCTAGCATGTGTTCTCATAATCTAACAATGAAATCATTGTTCTGAACATAGGGTTTTCAAGAAAACTCATTTAAAGGACTCAAAACTTAGACTTTGGAATTGATCTTCCAAGTTTAGATTTTTTAATACAAGTTTAGAGCATTGTTGTGTATGTAGGGTTGCTATCTACGTGTGGGAATATCATTGTTCTTCCCCACACCTCTTAATCCGTAGAGTATGAATCCTTACGAAAACTAGGGTTTCTTCGATACCATGCTCATGACAACTCTAGGCCCATGTCCATTATTATATTATGTATGAATTGCTATTATTCTATCATTGTGTTCTTAATAACTCCACGTGATTATTGAGAATCAGTGCGTAATCCTTGAAAGCCCATATCTTGTATTCCATGGGTTCTTGCATGCATGTTTTTAAGTAAAAATGATTATTTCATGAATATCCTACATGTCTACAAGTTTTCATGCAACTATATTATATGATTACTTTCATGCCATGATACAAGATATATACATGCTAAATACAAGCTATTTCATGAAACCATGTTTACAAGTTATTTCGTGAAATCATGATTACAAGTCAAGTACAAGTTAATTCACGAAAATCATGGGCTTCTTAGCTAATTATATGATGTTCATGTTTTTGGGAGTTGCACGAATTACCGAGAAGTCTCAGATAGCCTGAAACTACCACCATAGGATAAGGATCACTCCGCCCAATTAGGATGATTCCTTAATTTTACACTGAATGGATCCATTAAGCACGTTACCACCTTGTACCCTGGCAAGATATGGGGGCTTTGCTGGTCCGACGAGGTACCAGACTCCACGTACCCACGTGGTGATATCATGTTATCAATTTATGAAATGCTCTCCCTACTTACCATGTTTTACTCATGTATATATATATATATATATATATATATATATATATATAGCCATGCTCATGCTCATGCTCATGTTCATGTCCGTGTTTCGCCGCTCTTATCATGTTATCCCATGTCCCATGTTATTTCTTCGTTGTTTTACATACCAAGACATTCAATGTGCCGACGTCCCCTTTTATTACCCGGGCCTCGTATTTCACGACGTAGGTACGGATTGACAGACGACGCCTCTGCTCATTAGGATATGCTCGTACCAGCTTTAATTGGTGAGCCCCACCTCATTCGGGGCTTAGACATTGTCTTTCTCTGTTTAGTTTGCATCTAAAGGTATGCTGGGGGCCTTGTCCCAGCAAGTATGTTTTCATGTCCAGACTCATGTTAGAGGTTTCATAGACTAGACAAGTGTCATGTTAGACTTCCAGAGTTTGGTTAGCCGGTTGGGCTCTTTTATGACATTATATGCATGCACGATTTAAACAAGTGTTCCCATGTATTATATTGTGACTCACTATGTTTTACAAAAGCTCATCATGCATTCATGCTATATTTCCGCTCATGTATGCCTCATGATGATTCAGCAAGCCATGTGGTTCCCTCGGTCACATGTAGTATGGCACCGAGTGCCGTGTTACGCTCAGGCCATGGTTCGAGGCGTGACACTCAACCTCTGATCTTGATAACGATTAACCTTAACTAGATGCGAGGTCTAGAAGATGTCTCTGGCCTAAAATCTGCACTCACAAAAAAAGTGCTATAAGTGTAGGTCAGTACAAACAACAAGTATTGGTAGGTGTCATATCGACTAAGATTAATATCATGCATACACACATAAAATCAATGGAATAGGCAGACAGGCACAACAAAATGAATCACAATAAATGTCCTCAAACAATCCTCTTTCAGAATCAATCACCAATTATCAACAATGAAACACCAATACTCAGGCCGAATGTAAAACAATATACACTGAAGTTTCTAGCTCATATCTGTACACACATACTAAATGATATTGTTTTCCCCAAATAGCCATGACCTGCAAGGGAGCCATGGTGTCCATGTACCACTAGTTCCAGAACGAACCTCGGACCACGAGCTCATAACTAGGCTCCATCGTCACCCCCTATCAAATGTGTCGTAATAGAAGTATATGTTCCATCCCAATCATCAATAAATGCCTTATAATCACATCACAAGAATAGCTCAAGAATACATGTCAAGTCAACACCAATGAAGTATAAACAAATAACACAAGCCACAATAAGACTTACAAATAATCTGCTCAATAATAATATAATATGTAGCTATCTCAATTCATCTTTGAAGGCTATATATGAACACCTCCTTTTCAACAGTCTCAAGAATACAATTCAAGTTTATCAACCTCAAAGATGGAGAATTACTTAACACAATTTAATCATACAACCAACAACGATCACCAAATTCCAAGTCCGAAGACTTAGACATGCGTTTTCCCATAAATTCTACGACATATACAATCAACTAATCAAAGTCCAACTTAAGTAAACCGTAACCTACCTCAAAGCAGATTTGAGCAATGGAATCACTCCGCAACAGCCTTTCCTTTTCGCAACGCCTCATAACGTTCAAAATCTAGAAATTATAATACTAAGTAAGTAATGGGGTATTAACTCAATTTATGGGTTCTATAATCAATTCAACCCTACAAATCAGGTTTTTGTCACGCCCCGAACCATGGCCTGGGCGTAACACGGCACTCGGTGCCTGACTGCATGTGACCGAGCGAACCACAAGGCTTGCTGAATCATCATGAGGCATACATGAGCGGAAATATAACGTGAAGTGCTTGATGAGCCTTTATAAAACATAGTAAGTCATAATATTAAACATAAGTACTTGATTAAGTCATGAATGCGGACAATATCATAAATGAGCCAAACCGGCCCACCAACTCTGGAAGTCTAACATGACACTTGTCTTGTCTATGAAACCTCTAACATGAGTCTGAAACACGTAACATACTTGCTGGGACAAGGCCCCCAGCATACCTTTAGATGCAAAACTAAATAAAGAAAGACAATGCCTAAACCCCGAATGAGACGGGGCTCACCAATAAGCCGGAACGTCCCGCATCCTAACGGCGCAGGCGTCGTCATCCGTAAATCCGTACCGCATCGTGAAAATGCAGCCCCCGGCAATAAAAGGGGACGCGCACATTGAATGTACTTGTATGTAAAGCAACGAAAGAAATAACATGGGACATGATAATAACATACGTAGACCGAGCCGAAACACGATCATGAACATGAGTACATATACATATATATAACATGTGTAAAGTATCGCAGTAGAGAGCAAAGAATATAACCGACAACATGGTCCGTACTTGCGTGCTACCAGCAGAACACTCATACCTTGCCAGGGACATGAGATTTAATAATATTATGAAAGGATCCACTCATTACGAGAGATCGTCCTAAGCATAGGTGGAGCAATCCCTCATCCTACGGTGGCTATGTAGTTTCAGTCGTTTGAAGCCTTCTCGGTAATTAATGCAACTTCCAAAAAACATGAACATGTAAAATAAGTGGCACTTTAAGAAGCCCATGGTTTTCATGAATATAACTTGTAAATAACTTGTAATGGATATCATGAAATAACTTGTAAACGTGGTTTCATGAAATAAATGGTATTTAGCAACTTGTCGTATCTGCAACATGTATCATAGCATGAAAGTAATTATATAATATAGTTGCATGAAAACTTGTAGACATGTAGGATATTCATGAAATAATCATTTTAGCTAAAACATAATGCAAGAACCCATGGAATACAAGATATGAGTTTTCATGATTACTTTTGATCGATTCTCAATAATCATATGGAGATATTAAGAACACAATGACGAATATAATAACAATTCATGCATAATATAATCATGGACATAGGCCTAGGGTTATCATGAGCATGGTATAGAAACTCTAGTTTTAGTAGAGAATCATAGTTTATGGATTTTGAGGCGTGGGGAAGAACAATGATGTTCCCACACGTAGATAGTAACCCTACATACCTGTGATGCTCCAAAATCTTTAATTAAAGACTTGAATTTTGGAGAAGATTTCCTAAATCTTGATTCTTGAACCTTGAGATGGGTTTCTTGAAAACCCTAATTTATGAACAATGATTTCTTGCTTAGATTATTAGATATATGTTAGAATTGAGTTGGAAGGGTTTGGATTGACTTACCTTGATGTTTTGGATTGTTGCTAGGGCTTGGAATTGTGAATAATGAAATAGAAGAACTCAAGGCTTGAATTTATACAAAAGTGGGGCGGGAGTTATATGGTCGTATTATACGGTCCGTATAAAGTTATACGGTCCGTATAATATGACCATATTTTATCATGGCTGAACAGAACGTCGATTTGGAGCGTCCTGAAGTATGGACGAGTTATACGGTCCGTATAAAATTATATGGGCCGTATAACCAGTTCGTATAACATGATCGGTGAACGGACAACACTATAATCCTTCAGGAAAATGGCCATAACTTTTTATACATAGGTCCCCTTGACCCCCATAATATACCGTTGGAAAGGTATTTCAAAGGGCTACAACTTTCATTCAGGAGGTTTTCCCAAATTCATATTAATAAAGGGGTTATGGTCGTTGGAAGTAAGACCTCTATAAACTCACTTGCAAACACACCTCGTAGTGGCTTCCAACTTTGCTTTGCCCAAAGACATTTCTTATGACTTGATTAGTTTTCAAAACACTTCCTATAACCCTCATATTGGTTCCATGATGTTATCATCTTATGAGTCAAACCTTCGCCTGAAGCTACGAGGTGTTACACCTGGTGCGACGAGCTTTGATTGACAAAGCTGCTGGTGAGGGGAATCGATCCTAGTCTTTCATGTGGGAAACCACTCACCCAACCCTTGAGGGTCAATTTTTGTTTGTTTCAAAGCTTGTAAAATAAGTTCTTCGGAAAAAATTCGACTAATTGTAATTAAGTATAAAAGTTCAGCTTTTATAATTAAACTTTTATCTATGGTTGTTTGATAGGAAAAAAAAAAAACTTGAAAGTTTTCGAACTTTTTCCCTACACTTTTTTCGATACAAATGCAGGGTAAATTTCATGAATGGTCACTTAACTATCACCTTTTTAAATTAAAGTCACTTAACTATGTATTCTAACTCAAAAGTCACATAACTATAACTTTTTTTACCAAAGTCACCTAACTATGTTTTCTAACACAAAAGTCACATAACTGTCACTTTTTTTCACCAAAGTCACTTAACTATGTTTTCTAACACAAAAATCACACCTACAAAAAAATTCAACTTCCGATGGGTAATATTTTTATATTTTTAATCTAACAGATACAATCAAATAAAAAGAATCGGACCGATGCAAACTCATGCAAATATTAAAATATTAAAGAAACAAAACCAATCCTTCACCAAATATATGATCCTTCTCTCTAGGGGCTCTCAGGTAAAAAATGTGTGAATTTTATTGGCCCTTTTCTCCAATATCATTGAAAAGTGTTACATGTTGTTGGATTATAGGAAACTAAATTATATGACGTAATAGTTATTACTATTTGCATTGGAAGTAATAATCTTGTGATAATTTTTTTTCAAGTTTTCACCCTTTTGGTATTTTAATATTTGCATGAGTTTTGGACTGGATCGATTCTTTTTAACGATTTTGTATCTATTAGATTAAAAATAAAAAAGAATATAATTTTTTTTTTCATTAGGTGTGACTTTCGTGTCAGAAAACATAGTTAAGTGACTTTGGTGAAAAAAAGTGATAGTTATGTGACTTTTGTGTTAGAAAACATAGTTAAGTGACCTTGGTGAAAAAGTGATAGTTATATGACTTTGGTGGAAAAAAGTGATAGTTAAGTTACCATTCATGAAATTTACCCTACAAATGCATCAGCGTTTTTTCAATATGAGTTTAACTTCTATAAATTTTATATTATTAGTTCAATATAAAAATAATTATAGGTAATCGCCATGTATATAAAATGAATAAGTAATTTGAAAAAGGTAGCTTACCAATTATAACGTTAAATTACGTTAACAATATATAAGATTCTTTACACTGTCAGAGTATATAAGTATAATCCTGGTTTAATCCTTCTTATGAGTTATATTTATTCTTCTAATTTTTCTTTTTCAGTCTTAGAGAAGCTGTGATCAATTGTGTGCCGCCCGTGTACGAACAACAATTTTTTAAGGATGCTTTCATTTTCTATAGTACTAATTCAGTATTAATTATTTCATATTTTTTGCGTTAAAGTAGAGGTCTGTAATCACAGTTAAGATTAGATATAGTAACACATTTTTACACTTTCGTTATTTTTTAATTTACAACACATCACGTCCTAATTTATCAAGATCATGACTTGTAGTTGCTCTGTGTGTTAATTTAGTGGCATTTATTATATACTAGCAAAATATGCCCGTGCGATACACGGGCCGAAGATGTTTATTCACTTTAATTAGCCAGTCTTTAAGGTTTGTATTTTGTAAATAATTTTTAAAAACATTCTAATTGTTATTATATTTAGCAACATATACAAAATGTACTTTATGTACCATCATTTTAGTTATAATTAAAAAAATGGAGTTTAAAAATTTAAAACATATGATTGAATTAAGTCTTTGAGATTATATTGTCATGAAATGAAAGCTTGTTCATCGAAGTGAAAAAGAAAATTAGTAAGAATATGAGGGAAAATTAATATTTTGATTCTAGATTTTCTCTTTTAAATTCTTTAATATCTTATATGCCGACAGGTTGATATCCATCTCAGTTAACTAACCGTTCGTATCTAAACATAAGACCATTGTTGTATATATTGGATTTTTTAAAAGCAAAACTAATAAAATATTTTTATTAAATTAATTAAAAAAATATGTTAATAAGGGGTAAATTAGTTACATTATAATTTTTTATATTAACAATTATAGATAAAAAGAATTGCTACAAAGAAATAAAAATTAGAAAGATATATGTTATAAATCACCAAATTTTAATTCCGAAATGAAAATATAAAGTAATACATTTTATAAATGCAAAGATACAATAATCAGAGAATGCAAAGGAGAGTAAAATAAGTAAAGTATTGACAAAGAAGGAAAACGGGGATAAAAGTCACTCCCTCCCTTCGCTTTTACTTGTTCACGTTAACATATCAGGGGAAAAAAAAATTCTTCTTTTTATTGAAAGAAATTTTTCTTCTTCTTATTTTACCTTCACATTAATTACTCATTTTCAAATCATTTTCTAAGGCTATTGAGACTATACACCGATAAATATGGATATTATGATAAAATATATACTTCATTTGTTAATTCTTAAAGAATGTGAAAAGTCAAAAGTGGATAAGTAAAAGTGCACGGAGGGAATAAATATGTGTAGGAGAATTAAAATTGAAGTGCATATGTGTATACATGAGAAGAATAAATACTTAACTAAGATATGTCCAAGTGGGATAAAAAAAGTAATTGGTTAAAGTGTACAATTTATATAACTTTTGATACAAATTTGCATTGCTATTATTCGTCCTCTCTTCACGTTTAAAGTATTGACAAAAAAGGAAAACGGGGATAAAAGTCACTCCCTTTGTCCATGTTAACATATCAAGAGAAAGAATTTTTTTCTTCTTATTATTAATTTTACCCTTTACATTAATTACTCGTTTTCAAATCATTTCCAAGGCTATTGAGACTTACAGGTAAATATGAATATTATGGTAAAGTATATACTCCCTCTGTCCCATATTACTTGTTTTCCTTTTGCAAGCCCCTTAAGAAATCATAAATGAAAGATGTATTTTACTATCTTACCCCTATCTCTCTCCAATAAATACATTCTAATCAAAATTGACTATTTTCAAGAACATTTATTACTAAGGATAAGATGAAAAAGATTTAATTAATTTTATCTTGATTTTGTAAATGAACAAGTAATTTGGACATATATTTTTAGAAATGTGGCCAAGTAATATGGGACGAAGAGGGTAAGATGGGAAAGATTTAATTACTTTTATCTTGATTTTGTAAATGAACAAGTAATGTGGACATATATTTTTAGTAATGTGGCCAAGTAATATGGGACGGAGGGAGTGCTTCATTTATTAATTCTTAAAAAACCTGAAAAGTCAAAAGTGAACAAGTAAAAGTGCACGGAGGAAATAAATATGTGTCGGAGAATTAAAATAGAAGTGCATATGTGTATGCATGAGAAGAGAATAAATATTCAGTACTATGACATATGTCCACGTGGAATAAAAAAGTAGTTTAGTAATGTGGCCAAGGTATATGAGACGGCGGGAGTACTTCATTTATTATTTTTTAAAGGACGTGAAAAGTCAAAAATGAACAAGTAAAAGTGCACGGAGGAAATAAATGTCTCGGAGAATTAAAATTGAAATGCATGCGTGTATACATGAGAAGAGAATAAATATTCAGTAGCCAAGTAATATGGGACGGAGAGGGTAAGATGGGAAAGATTTAATTAATTTTAAAGAACTTGAAACGTCAAAAGTGAACAAGTAAAAGTACACAGAGGAAATAAATGTGTCAGAGAATTAAAATTGAAGTGCATACGTGTATACATGAGAAGAGAATAAATATTTAGTATTATGACATATATCCACACGGGATAAACAAGTAGTTGGTTAAAGTGTATAATTTATATGGCTTTTGATATAAGCATTCATTCTTTGTGTTAGCCTCTCTTGGACACTTATATATAATAGAAATAGAAAAATGTGCCTAATTTGTTTCTTACGTCACAGGAAAACTTGGGGGAAAGTTACAAGTGATTGAAGTAGTGTTGTGAGTTCGAAACCCTGCGACCTCAAGGTCATTGTTGTCATATTGGACTTTTTATCTTGTGAAAAAACTTACTTGTATCCCGTATTTGCTCAAAATAATATTAACTTATCATGGTTAATAATTAAATGAGATGAGAATGTCTATTAATAAATAACGATTAAGTGATAAAATTTATATCAAACGCATGTCATGTATCCTGGCATAAAAATTGGAACAATAGGTAAGTATTGTTTCTTGTTTTTCTTTTCACTCGGTGTTTTGAATATCCGATTTGTCCTGTGTAACAGTGTAAGGCTAATTAAAGGTGTAAGCTGTTATGAGAGTTTGCATTCGTAACTCCAAAGACTTGAACTCGAAACTTCTGGTTAAGGGTGAAACAGTCATGTTGATCCTACCACAATCTTTAATGGTAGTATTTTTTGCATTATAGTAACAATAACAATGCTTCAGTTCCAAATAAGTTGGAAAAAAAAAATGTTCACTAAGCTTTTTGACATCATAATGATTGGTAAAGGGAAAAAAAAAAAGGAGAAACAGCTTAATATTGAATGCATAGTTTAATCTTTTGCCCAATCAATTGCAGCAACAACAACAATATACCCACTGAAGGGTAGAGTGTATGCAGACCTTACCCCTATCTTCCAAGGTAGGAGGCCGTTTCCTTTTGTCCAATCAACTGAATTTTTCTTTATCAATAGTCTAAGAGTAAGTAAACCTAATATAATCTCTAAGTGGTATCTAAATCATACGCATGCTGATTTTGACATCAAATTGGAATGCTCAGTATTTTGACATTCATCAATTTTAAGCATGTTAATTTTATATTCTTGCATTCCTAACTCCAAAGACTTGAACTCGAAACTTCTGGTTAAGGGTGAAACAATCTTGTTCATCCTACCACAATCTTTAATGGTAGTATTTTTTGCATTATAGTAACAATAATAATGCTTCAGTTCCAAATAAGTTCGAAAAAAAAAAGTTCAATAAGCTTTTTGACATCATAATGATTGGTAAAGGGAAAGAAAAGGAGAAGCAGCTTAATATTGTATGCATAGTTTAATCTTTTGCACAATCAACTGCAGCAACAACAACAATATACCCACTGAAGGGTAGAATGTATGGAGACCTTACCCCTACCTTGGGTAGGAGGCTGTTTCCTTTTGTCTAGTCAACTGAATTTTTCTTTATTAATAGTCTAAGAGTAAGTAAACCTAATATAATCTCTAAGTGGTATCTAAATCATGCGCATGCTGATTTTGACATCAAATTGGAATGCTCAGTATTTTGACATTCAACAATTTTAAGCATGTTAATTTTATATTCTTGGAGTTTAAAAATCCTGTAATTGCTTTAATTGACAGAGAGATAAAGAGAAGAATAAAGTATCAATGCAGACCAGTCTCCAGACTGCTTTTTTGGCACTTGAGACTAAAAAATCTGGTAATGAAAAGGCTAATTACAAAATCAGTTTCAAGAGATCTTTTCTAAGACCGAAGGGGGTCCAGAAGTGGTCACAAAATCTTTATCTCCCCAAAGTGTTATATGGGGCTGGGTAGGCAAGATACTTTGATGCTTTTTTTAATTTTACTTTTTAATAAAGGGTGTTCGGATCAACTTGCACATTGTTGAACTAATTTATAGAGTAATGTTATTTTCCACCAGCACAAATACGAGGTAATCTTGTCTACCAAAATTTAGGCACATCATCCAATATTTCATATATATATATATATTGTCTATGTCGAGATTTGAAAAGATAATTGGATGCTTTTAACAGATTAGACTAATAAATAATTCAGGCAAGGTACAAGCTGTAGATATGGTGGAAGGACTAGTATGCATTCCACTAGGTTGTGCACCCGATGGCCAATTGGCCAAGTTACATAAAGTGATGCCTAGCTTGTCAGCTTGTCATTATTATAATTATCTGATAAACCTTTATTTCTTATCCTCCTGAAGTTAAAGCAGCTAGCTCTAGGCATATTCAATGTAACAGAAGAACTAGATGTTGATGAAGAGGTTGCCGAGGTTGCCATGGCTCTTAGAGACACACGTAGAGAAAAAAACCTAAGCAATCTGATACCATGTTACAGAGTATGATTCTTAATAATATTGTGAACAGCGTACAAGATATATATAGGGTGTACAATGATGTGTAAAGACTACTCTACCCTTAATTACAAACAATTTATACAAATATATTTATCATTCAAAACACAAGGGCTATTTATGTTGGTGATACATGCAAAAAGTGACGTGACCCTGTTGTGTGAAGGACAAGCATTAGCAAATGTTGAGAGTTAATTTTGTTATGCACTAGTTCACTGCTTTCTTATACATTAGTGCAGATGAAACACAATGCAGTAACAGAAGAACTGTTAAAAGCTAATGGTAGTTGATAAGCTTTGACAAGCAGTTGTACTTTAGAAAATTCACTCTTTATTTTTTGATATAATTTGTCCTCTGCCCAGAGTAGTTGGATTGCATACAAGAATAACACAATAAAAAGGTATACATTGTTAAAGACAAGTAAGACACACAAACAGCGAAACAGATGCCTAAGTGACGGTTAATCACATACTTAGACTGCCACTCAAGCACTGTTAACAATATAAAAAGACCTCTCGAGAACCACTAGAGACTCTAAATTCACCACAATATTTGTTAATACTAGGTAGACGACGGACTACGAACATTTTGACCAAGTTTAGATGGCTGAGGGCTGGGAGTTTGCTTTATTTCAAGTCCCTTGCCATTCAATCTGGGGCTCCTTTCTCCTCTTAGTATATTTACTCGTGGACTGTAAGCCCTTTGACCTAGCTGTGGGCTGTGCATTGACTTGATTTCCTCAAGTGGGGTGGGAGTTGAACTATTTACTCTTGGGCTGCGGGAACGCCGGATCTCCCCACGGCTTCTTGTGATTATATCATCAAGAATTTCACTACTATCCATGCAGGCAGGTCTTCCCTGAGGATCTTGATCCTGCAAGTGCATAGATCATAGGATTAAGCGTCTAAAACTTTTTTTATTCACCGCTTTTCTGGGAAAATCTATTATTATGATGCATGCATACTACTGATAATAAATGCTAACTTACTCCATAGGACATGTTGTATGCTATTGCAGGGGCTTCTTCGAATTCTGCAGCGTCTAGATCTTGTAAATGTGCTCCTTTGAAAAACTTGGGAAGCAAATACTGGCGCACTGGGACTAGAAGCATGATCAACAATGGGAAAAGAACTCCAGCTATTGGTATCCACGTTATGCCGAAGCATAGGAGCAAATAAACTGTCTGAAACAAGGTGAACCAGGCAATTGTCTTGAAAGGTACCGTCTCGACAAATGTTGCATGATTATCTTCCAAGACCCTGATAAATATGCAGATTAGGAAAGATATACACAGAATCTATTTCAGAGACAAAGCTGACTACATTCTTTTTGTGCAATGTAAGAACCTAGAGGGGAAATGTAAGGTCATGGTGAAAATGAGGGTAGATTTAACTCTTTACGGTCTTTCAGAAAAGAAAAAAAGAATCGACATGTATCATTGATCCTTCAATATTATTCTAATCCAAAGTCATCTCTCTTTTAAGAATTTTAATCAGTCTAAATCTTGGATGTGATCCTACATGCACACCTACAACTTATGAAACAATATTAGAACAGAAATATGTGGGAGGTAGAGGTGGGGACTGATATATGATCCTAGCATTGGTCAGTGACTCACTTGTATCTTCTACCAGGTGCAGTGAAAAGCAATAATATCCTCTCCCAAAACTGATTTCCCGGCAAGCTCTCGATTGCCATGAAAGCAAAGTATCCCCAGAGAACAGAAGAAGGAATCCTTTTCAAGATAGGCATAGCAGCCACACAAGCACCAACCATTAATGCCTGAAGGAGATTGCTTAGACGTTGTTCTTTGACTTCTACTGGCAAGAGCTCATCAATATCCTTCTCCACATCAAAGACTGTCTCATCGACTGGTGCATCTATGTACCCGCTACTTGATGCCCGTTGAACTGTGGTCTCTTTTAGCTCTTTCAACCCCTGTTTGAATGAACACTGTAATAATAAGCATTTTAATTTACCTTAATCATAGCCATTTGGAAATTACTCACTATTTACCAGGCCAGAAGGAGTTTGATAGACAAGGGGAGTCTGCATCTCATTGTAAGCCTCTTGCATGCTCCTGTACAACTGGCCAAGATTTGCATTTTGATCAATGTTTTTTCTCGCTGTTGATGCAAGTTTATTCCGTAAAAGCTGTTTCAAATAGAAATAAGAAAATTAGAATAATCTCATCGTAAATATACCCCTAAACAAGAAATGGTTTCAGAAATGAACTGAAACCTTTGGAAAACCACGAAAGCAGGAGAAAACAAATACTTAGGAACTAAAGTTCTTTTTCCATTCTGGGCCATCATGTGGTTTTGATTACATGATCCTTATTTCCCTACTATTCAATAAAATATAAGAATAATTAAGATTTTGCATGTACCTAGGAAGCTGTGTTTGGACTTGCATTATTCAACTAGAGAGTAGCAGTGTACACATGAAAGATAACGCAGGTTGGCAATAAATTTCTATATTCCAGGTTAGAAACTTCTATAGTAAGAGATAATTTTAGTACCTGATGTTTCAGAGTGGCCAAGCTTTTTGTATGCATTGGAGATTGTGGAATGACTCCATTTGAAGGAGGAATGCCAAGAAGACCACATATGATGACCTAAGTGAATATAGAAGTACTAAAGTGAGGAGAAAAAAGGTGCATCAACTAATATGTTACAATTAATGTACTCTTACAGCGTAAACTTGATGTTAAAAACAAGAAAGCTAGAGCAAACAGCATACCAAGAAGCCCAAAAGAAGGAGATCATAATGATACGAGGAAGGTTTCTTTAGATTGAACTCTTTTTGTTGGGAAAGTTGAGATGCAACGCTGTGATCGAAATAGTAAAGGACCGCAATCATTGTGGCTGGGATAAACGCTCCGACAATATATAGAGGAGGAACATCCATCATTTCCTGTAAAACCCATCACCTTGAGTTTCAAAATACGCAAAGACCAAACGGACATCAACTATCTCAAATATTAAGTCCATGATCTTGAGATTGATCAAATATTATGGAAAAACAAAATAGGAAAGCACCTTGATAACTGTCCAATTTGAGTAAGCTCCAGGTGACCATGGATCGGGGCTGAAAAGCCTCCGTGGTATCCCTCGTGGAACATCACGAGCTGGTATGTATGATACAGCCGTCCAAACAAGCACCATTAGTGGGACACCATAATCAGCAATAAATCCTCGAAGCCAACCTTTGAACAACATTTAAGTGTCAGCACATTAATAAAATACCTTTTCAGTTTCAACAGGAACTGATCATTCTAAATTGATGACTATTAGCATGTGGCTGACCTACAGACTATATTAGATTTTAACAATAAAAAGAAAGTTTCATTCTGTTATCAGCAATATTCACGCAGTTATACTGAAATTATAACCTGTTCCATAGCGCCAGGATCTAGCTTTACGGCTCCTCAATGCAGTAAGAAGAAGGCCGAAAGATAAAACTAGTGCAAACATTCCATTTCCAAAGCGCCAAGAAGGTGAGAATGCAGCCTCACGAGGATTTTCTCTCTCAGGTATGCCAAACTCCTCCACCAAACCCTGTGTTTTTAGGATAAGCATTGAAATTTAGAAAAGCATTATGCTTATTCTAAGAATCATGTCCCCATATGTTATGACAATTGTACAAATTGGTGAAAACCCTCTCTTTTGGTGCAAGCCAGGCAATTGTGAAAAATCTCAAGAAATGGTCAAAAATAGGCTTTGCTAATTTCATAAGATAATTTGGTTATTTAGCTAAGAGCTTCACGAAGACAAAACTTCCATAATAGTTCAATGAAGCCGCCTGATACTTTCTGAGAAAAAACTCAGCAGAACTAGATCGTGTTTTTTATGTTCGTCATGATTATATTGGTTTGGTATGCTCTGTTCTGCTTTCAATTTGGCTTTCCCGATCTGGAGATTGACAGAAAACTAGGATCATTTAACATATTTAAGTTTGATTACCTTAATAGCCTCCTGCATAAAGAGCATTGCGATGAGCATGCCAAATAATTCACCAGCCAGGCGTGTAAATCTGTTTATTATGGAGCACGCGCCCAGAACTGCTAGCAAGAAAAGCAGAAAGGCGGTCCAAACACAAACCCTGGGAGCATAACCATGTTAGAAAGGGTGATGATGAAGAGAGAAAGATTTTGAGAGTGCTCAGAAGTTACCATCCTGTCCAGGCTAGAAAGAGATTCGGACCCAAATCCTTCCGATCTTTTGCAAAGTTGAACATGAAAGTGTACATCAAGACAGTTGGCTCAGCGACTCCTAGTATAAGGAGTGGTTGTCCACCTAAAATGGAATGGATCACACCACAAAGTGCTGTTGAAGCAAGAGACTGCACTGCAGTTATACTTCCATCTGAGATAACATAAAACAGGAACAGCATATCAGCAACTAACCATCAATAAGAGGAAACTAATACAGGAAAAATCAAATCTATCTTACTGGTGCTTCTTTCCAGTTGCTCCCCAAAAGAAATAACAGGAATTGCTGATGCAAAGAAAATGTAGGTCGTTGGAGCCAGGATCCTTCAATAGAACATGAAAGATAATCGTCAGGCATCCATTAAAAGGTATAAGAGAACACAATTTACTACATATACACTTCAAGAAAGTTATTCCAAGTGCAAATCATTGATATTAATTCGTTCAACTTACCTGATACCAGCATGGAGACCACCACTCCAGTCTTGCTTGTAGCATAACAGTCTTCCCTTGAGATCATTCTTAATTCCACGGAGGGGAACAAACGTTTCTTCCATGGTCACTCAAAATTTGTCCAAAATGAAGGGTGGAAATTTTTGTTCTTTTTTTGTTTCGTTTGACAGATAAGAAAACTTGGACAACAAACTAGCACAGAATTGAAGGACAACAAAATAGCACAGAATCAAAGGGACTCGAGAGGCCAGTACCAAATTCAACTAGACTTGCATAGGCAAAGGAAAAAAACTTTGGGCAGGAAGACAACACCTACTTGATCATGACTAGAGTATTTAGGATAAAAATGAAACTTGGTTGATTCATTTCTGTTAACTGTATACTGACCTTCATTGAGGTCCATAAAATAAGATGTTATTTATCTAACTCTACATATTAACAGATTTACAAAGAATACAAGTTAGGAAGAACAAAAGAATCAGTTAGCAATGAATAATTATATGTCTAGGATGTGTCTAAGACTTGCAAGGAATTGTCTGCCTATTTGAATTCCATAGGACCACAAGTCAAATGAATTAACGGAGTAAAGCCATAACTGATATAAAAATCAAGACTTTAAGGACAGGAAGAGCAGTACTCCATCTAATGAGATCTCAATTAACGGTTGACTCCAAAAAGCTCTAGATCCATTACACCAATAAAACCTTTCTTACATATATGAAATTATAAGTTGCCACCAAAATGCACTCAAACAAGAACAAAGGAGGACAGGGATCTAATTTTCAGTTACATGTCAGAACTTTATTACTATCTGACAAAAACTGTATTTATCTGAGCAAAAAGAGCAGAGAGGGACAAAGTACCAAGTATCAAGAATTTAGCGACACCCCATTTTTAGATAAGTGATTCTTAGTGCTTTAAAGCAAGTTCAACCAAATGGGTATAACAAGAAAGCAATAACAACCAAGAATCAGACTTAACGAGAACCCATTATCAAGAACTTGGAGAGGAATGATTATGACAAGTGAGACAAAATGGGCTTGAATTAAGCAAAGGAAGGTAACAAAGAAAGTAGTTTTTCACTCTTACATTACTAAGAAGTAGAACTCTTGCAGTACAATAAGGCAAGAAAGTTACTGTTTGAGCAGAGCAACCTGTTTTACATCAGTCAAGAGAACAAAGTAGACTTGAAGAAATTGAATATGAAGTTTGCAAAATGTACCCTGGAAACTCAATGCAGATATGAAAGAGGAATGCAACACAATGAGAGAGAGAAAAAGAGGGGGCAAAATGCTGATGGAAGTTCTAACGGAAGTAAGCTCTAAGGTCGAGGGATTATTGGCTTGAAGAAAGTGAGATATGAGTCACTATAAATAACTCTCAGCTTTCTGAAAAAACAAACAAAACAAAGTGGAGTAATTGATAAATAGTATTATAAATACGAAATATTCCCTCTGTCCCAAAATAAATCATCGGGGAATAAGGATTTTTTTTTTTGGATGATTGACATAGATGTTAAATGTTTTATTATTATAGTCTTAGGTCGGGTTTAAATGATGAACTTATTTTGGGTCGAAATACCCTTCTCATCCTTAAAGTTTAAAAAATGATTTCGGGTTATTTTTAAAGGGATAATTACCAAATAATCAAGACAGTGGTATATTTAGAAACTTTAAGGATGAGGGATATTTTTGACCCAAAACAAGTTCTATGATATTTTTTATTCCTTTTTTTCAAAGAGGGTATTTTTGACCCTTTTCCCAAAAAAGAATGACAACAAATGTATAAGAAAAATAAAGCCAAATAATTCAAATAAATAAAGCATTGACTACCTATTTGTAGTTTTAAAATGACACTTCTTAAGGAATAGTCCTCTCAATGAGAAGTTAATTGTGTAACCTTCCTACTTAATTGATGTTCAGTTATATTAATATTAACATATCATGTAATAAGATTGTGCACACTACAGTCATCTCTCTTTTTAATTTTAACCTTTCAGTGCATGGACGGACAATTAACATGTATTGGTACTTTTCTTTTATTAGGGTTTCATTCTAAAATGTCTATTTAATATAAGGACCACGTTTAGGGTTTAGATAAATATATGGGTTAAGTTACCTTTAGCGTCATGACCACAATTTACACACACAAAAACTAATTCTTAGATTCTTCAATAAAACCTAATGTAACTGAGCTTATGGTTTGTCATTCAAACTTGCTAATGGTTGGAATACTTTAAAATAAAATTAAAGTAGAAAGATAAAAATATTTGTGTCAAAATAAAGTGAAGCTTGTGTGATGCACCCTTTAGATCAAAATAAGAGATTATGGGGTGTAGCATACCCCGTAAGAAAGTTAATTAATTACACCAATATAAAAGATCATTTGACAAAATTAATCTTTGCTTTCTCCAAACTTTTCTTACAAGTAAAAATAGTCAGGATTTAAAGAACTCATTAGAGAAACACAAAACATATGGATATATTGAAATCTTAATTAGCATTTATTGAAAATCAAATAAATAAACCAAAAAGATCATATCTTGACGGTTGAACCTGAAGCACAAGTACAATCGTGACAGTATAGAAGAAAAAGAAAAAAACATTTTTTTTATTTTTTATTCTCACCGATGCCGGTACCCAAATTGAAGCCCCGACTAAGTGAAAGTTATATGGAGAAAAAAACGATATCATTTCAATGCCAAAACTCTGTCATTCAGTTGACTATTGATATGCATATTAGTCAGGAAGGATGATGGGTCTAGATTGAGAAGCAAAGAGCTATAAACTACATAAATGGCATTGCGAACGGTAGAAATTTGAACGTGGTTAATGGATGGCATAATTGAAAATGTTTGTGGTGATATTTTAATGATCAAGAGAACCATTAAAGACAACTTCAGGAGGCTTTTGGGAATGGTTAGCATAACATTGTGTCGTTCAAAGGAGGAAGGACATATCTATTCAGTAGATATGAGTAATTGATAAGCATAACATTGTGTCTTAAATGGTGACTTTTAGTATTAGGATTTTAGAACAGGTGCAATAATTTAGAGAGTTAGTGAAGTGACTTTTGGATTATTTTTAATAGTACATAAATAAATTAAAAGGTGAAAAAGCCAAAAATTTGTGATAAAAGATAAATAGTTTTCCTGATTTTAGAAATTAATACATCATGTACTTTATTTATATATATATATATATATATATATAGATTGGGTAACTTAGTAAACTATACCTTATACCCCCTCTGTCTCATATTACTTGTCCACTTTCCCCTTTACACGATATTTAAGAACTCATAAATAAAAGTGTATTTTTACTACATTAACCTTATCTCTCTCCAATTAATTGCTCTCTAATCAATATTGGTTACTTTAAAAAACAATTAATGTTAAGTGCAAAGTAGGAAAAACTTAATTAATTCTATCTTGATTTTATAAATGGACAAGTATTTTGGGATATATATTTATAGTATCGTGGACAACTAATATGGGACGGAGTGAGTACTTATTATCTTTCTTAATGAATGTGAAATGAGCTAAAACGACACTTGAGAAGGCTGGAGTAAAATCCGTCCATGTTTGAGTTGACACACCCCTTAGAAACAATAAACTTTACTATATCACTCTAATTATTATAAATCATCATTATTGGGAAATGAATTGGGGTACTTAATAATATGGGTAAAATAGGTATAGTTACTTAATAATATGGGTAAAATAGGTATAGAATGATAAATTATCTCTTGATTTTTTTAAACTGAATAAGTAAAAGTGGATACATATTAATAATATAGCGGACCAGTGAAAATAGCCGGAGGAAGTAGTTAGTAATTTGGTGAGTGAGCCATTAGCATGCTCTTAATACCTAAAGCATACAATTTAAGTTATATACATCGATGATAGTGTATCTATTCTTTACATTATAAATAAATTTTAATTTGTGATATTACTATTTTAAGATACTATATACCAAGTACTCCCTCCGTTTCAATTTATATGAACCCATTTGACTGGGCATGACATTTAAGAAAGAGGGAAGACTTTTGAAACTTGTGGTTCAAAATAAGCCTTGAAAATTTGTGTGGTCAAATCATTCATAAAGTGAATTTGTTTCCAAATTAGGAAAGAGGTCATTCATTTTGGCACGGACTAAAAAGGAAATATGTTCAAACAAATTGAAACAGAGGGAGTAATATTTATCGTAGAAATTTTTCTGTAATTATATTGTAATTAGTGACATAATTTTATAAATAATTTTTTTCCCTCTATTAGTGCGTAGAACTTTAAACTCCACAAGCACGACTATGTAAGAATTTAATTAAGTTGTATTTATTGATAGCGTATATATTTTTACAATAGTAGCTAGGTTAAGTTGACGCAACAATAAGTAACACATAGCAACAGGCTTGATTTGGCAACTTGAAAAATAGAGCAATAACATGATATAACCAGTTAATTAAATTACGTTGATAGTGTTAAAAAAAAATACCAATAGCTTATGGAGTATAAGTTATATCGAGAATAAAAACCTAATGCTTATGGTTTTTTCATCTACTGCTTACATTAATACTTTAATTCTATGTCTGATAGTTTAAGATGATATCTATGTAACTTGTATATAGAAGAAAATAATAGCAAAGGTGATTCGAAGAAGAAAATATCACTTAAAAAACTTAACTTTGATGATATAAATCTGAATTCTAAAATTTGTATGAAAAAACCGGAGTAGTACTATAGTGTCAAATATTTTACAGTTCTTTTCCAAAAAGGAATGGAAATAATAGTATAGTTTGGAGATTCTGGTAAGGAGAGATAGTAGGGGAAGACAAAAATAGTGATTCAACTGAAAAGCTTCTTTCATGACTAGGAAAGGGATGCTATAAAGCAGACAAAAAAAGCGAGCAATTTTGCTGTGGTGTGGATAAAAGACCTCCACAAATTGACCTTTAAACAACACTCTTACCGATCAAACCTTCTTTTAAAGTTCATCTTAGTTTAGTTAATCTTGTTTAATTTAATGCAAAAATAGGTAGGAAAATAAGAAAAGGGAAAAGAATAGTTTGACTGTTATTACCTTATTAATTTAATTCAAGACAGGCATAAAACAAAGTTGAATTAAATGGAGGTGAGATTGTTTGTTAATTAATTTCACATCATACTGGAGTAAATAATTCAGGTGAAATTGAAGATATCATTTTCTCCATTTTAGAAAACCACCTTAAGGTATGAGATCAAAATATTGACCTTAACAATCAAAATTTCTTCCAATTTTGGTAGATTTTTTTTGCAAATTCTTAACTAACTGAGCATTTTGATCCTTGTTACGGCATAATATATTGTTAGTGTATCCTTATGTTTGAAGAAGTTACGATATTCTGAAGAAGAAAAAAAGAAGTTACTCATTATGTATTGTAGAAAATGAGGAGAATAATTGTATTCTAACAAATAATATTAGTCCCTTTAATTAAATTGTATTCTGACAAATAATATTAATCCCTTTAATAAGGACAAGTGATGGCGCTTTTTAGCCAGCTAATTGACGTACGCTTTAGTTAGCTAAAAGTGCAAGTTAGCTCTTCGGAAAATTCATTAATTTGCCCACCGTCTTTACAGTTTTTATTGCAAAAACAAAAACCAAAAGCACCGACGGAGCATCTATTATTATTGCAACTAAGCTTTAAATGTACATCTTTCCGGAGAAATAGTAAAGTAATAAATTGCATATTATTCTGTAAATAAACTGTTAGGAGCCTCAAACAACTGTTAACTGTTGTTTTTAGTTAGTACTACTTTAATATGTTAAAGATATTTTTCACTATAGATAGGCTAAAGTTGAACTCTTAGCTTGTACAAAGGCCTAATTTACAAATCAACCTTAAATAATTCATAAAGAGGCTGCCAGTGCCTACAGAAAAGGCCGCATTTTAAGCTAATAAAACATACTTAATATATTAGGTCAACTAATCCTTTTCAGGTCTAGTTCTCTCTCACGCCCCCCCCCCCCCCCCCACCCCGGGAAAAAAAAAAAGCAAGACAATAAGAGAATAATCATTAATTAGTTATGATCAACCAAACTATCATTTCTAATTGTCATGTAATTTGTCCCTTTTTTATAAAATTACACAAAATAATCATGATTAGATCTTAAATCATTCAAGTTCAGTGAGAGAATAAACCTAGGATTGCAGGGAGTTTCTTTTGAAGACCTTTCAGATGCATATAAAAGAAAAAAGCCCTTATACACCTTTTAAGTGGAAAGTGGCATTACCTAATTAGAGATTCCCCTTTTTTGCTACATTTAAAAGGAACCTAACCCCTTTCGTTAATGCCAGCATGTACTGAAGCTTAATTTATTCCATTTAATATGTTATTTCACTTTCTAGTGGGAGATCAATATAAAGAATTGATATTAATTTAGGTGTATAAAGAGATCTGCCTACCATGCTATCTTCTTAATAAAGTCATCACTAGCATACCACTTCCATTAACTGCAGTTCAATTATATATTTCTTTTTCTTCATGGTGTTGACGGTTGAAGCCATAAGTAATACTCCTTAAATAAAAATGTGCTCTTTTTAATTGCTTAAATTTTTCGATGAGATGATCATACATTTTATTATAGTATTATAGCAGGCAGAGGTCCTGAATTCTATTAAAAAAAAGGATAATTCACGGAAGTTGAAAGTGCAATTCGCGGAGGTTGCACTTTCAACCTCCCAAACTACTCTTTTTTTTTTTTTTTTTGAGCGTCACCCCTACTTGTTATTGTATTGGGTAAAATCGTTTTTGTTATTGTGTTGGGTAAAATCAGGAGACACCATGTGGTCGTATAGGTGATGACACATGACAGCAGGCGACATATCATGCGTGAGTCAGCAAGTGCTGTAAATCGGACAAGCATCGGTGCCGGTTGAGGGTTTAACTGATCAGTTCACCGTCCGCGGAGAAAAGGACACATTGCGGAAGATCCGGGCCTTCCTCCAACCTTTAAGAGAGCATGATTCGTGGATCATGTACCCCTAGCTCAACTATAACTAGAGAGCTTCATTTTCATCGTAAGACATTATAAATTGGATAACCAAACAAGCATACTACTTAGCATTTTCTCTGAGATCACTAGTTCTTCACTAAGCTTCCAAGCTTCCAATTTTAGTCAAGTTCCTAGCCCGGAGACATAAAGCTCACGGCGCCTTTGGTATTCAGGCAATTATATTTCATTGCCTTTTCTTTAATCTTTGTTATTCTTGTTTTACTTTGCTAAATTGGTCATATTGATTCACGTGTTCATAACCACGTATATAAATTCAACTGTATCGTTCTATAGGTAAACAATTATCGAAAATAATTTTCACGTGTTTGACCCACAAAAAAGAATCAGATTCGCACGTAAGGATACTGTTGAACACATAATTAATTAAATAGTGTGATCCTCTAATAGCTTAATCTTTTAAACGAGATGTCCCCATATTTCATCGTTGACAATTCATTACGCCTTCCTATCTATATTGTTAAATTTTTTGCCCCCTTAAGAAAGATATTGAATACAATCATAATTAAGCAATAGAACAACATAAACAGTATAGCCCCACAAGTGGGTCCAGAGAAGGTGTGTGTATGCACCCTTACCCCTACCTTATGGAGGTAGGCATCACTTAATTAATACTCCACTAATTGAAAGAGTAAATCTGGAGAAAAAAAAGTAAGCAATAACTTTCTTGTTTTTTTTTTTTTTTCTAAAATATCAAATAGTTTGAAATAAATTTAATTTGC
This sequence comes from Lycium ferocissimum, assembly GCF_029784015.1. Taxonomy (NCBI): domain Eukaryota; kingdom Viridiplantae; phylum Streptophyta; class Magnoliopsida; order Solanales; family Solanaceae; genus Lycium; species Lycium ferocissimum. Next base: position 34,062,164 of record NC_081345.1, on the reverse strand, counting down.
CAAGACAACTAATATTTGGAACGCAGGGATACTAACGATTGGATAACAATTGTTTGATGTACAACGAATTTGGTAAAGTTTGAGTTTGCGGAAAAAATTGATTCCAGCCGCTTTTTTTGGTTTTGTCGTATAATAAGTCATTTATGGACAATATGGTCGTTAGCATTAATTGTTGAGTGTGATGCATTCCTAGAGGAATATCACCCTTACAGAAGATTTTTCTTTTTTTATTACTCCCTCCGAATCAAACAAAGAGTTCACTTAGTCATTTGCGCACTGTTTAAGAAATTACTCACTTCAAAAAAAAAAATATAAATTGACTAAACTATCCCTAATTAAATAGGTATTGAAATTTGATCACATAACACTTAGTAAGGGCAAATCTGGAAAGATAAGGTTAATTATTTCTTGATTTAATAAGTGAACACTTTTTTTGACAAAAAAGAAGGCTAAGTGGACACTTTTTTTAATCCAGAGGTAGTAATTCCCTACTAAATGTACGTGCTAATGATTAGTCATGACTCATGAGTAATTATGACAATTATCAATGTACTTTGGGATCTCATTAACATGAAAAAAACTTAGTACTACTTGTTGATTTTTAGGTTTCAGTGTTTCAACATAAGTAAAAGAGTTAGCTTGGAGCGACCGAACTCTGAGATCAGTTATTGAAAAAAGTTGACAAATTTAGCCATTTAGGTGCTTTGGTATGAACAAAAATGTCTTTTTTTCCCTAAAAAATGTTCTTCAGAGGAGAAGTGGTTTGTGACTTATCATCATATATACCAAAATACACCTAGTTTACCTTTAATTTGAAGCATAAGAATTATCATTTGAGGTTTAAGATCCTCATCTTAATTAAAGAGATAAAGAAGTTTACCTGCTCTTATTATTTGCGCCATTAATATATCATTTGTCTTTTAAATTTTTGTATTGGTCAATTACAACAGTTACCAAACAGACGGTTCTTCAATTTTTTGGTCCTACAATTTTATTTAATTGAGGTTTAGTACGTCACCATGATGGAAATATAATGGGAGATAACCCTAGGGTTTATCTCTTACGAAAGTAATTTAATGTGTCTTTATTAGCCTCCCTTGTTGGCAAATTAAATCAATCCCTATTTTGCTTTCGGTTAACAAGACAACAAATCCTTATCATCTATACATTTTACATCGTCCTTAATCTTGTTCCTAAAAGATATATTTGACAAGAATCTAAGGCTCTTGTCCATTGGGTTATAATTAATATCACTCAAAACCTAGGCAAGTGTCTGCGTCAATGCATAACTAGCTTTTTAACATCATTAGAGGTATTTGAACAACTTATTCAAAAATTTATCTTACTATAAGGTATTTTAATTAAAAACCGCTGCGATACTCTTCTATACGATCTTTTTTTTTAATATATATTTTGAAGACAAACATTAATGAGCTAGCTCTTATCAAACTTTGATTTAACGCAGAGAGTTGATTCGGATCAAATGGGATATTTCCATTTTCCGGTCATGACAACGCCATGTGGATCCTTGAATTGATGATCGTAGTTCTCAACCAACATGTGCAATAGAAGGTTCAAAGAAGTACGTACTCCTACTTACTTAATATTATAATATAAAGTCAAGTGTACGTAATTTGTAATATATAGTATATATGGGATTGATTATAACCACTTAGAGTCAGCGGGCGGTTCACCACTTAAAGTCAGCGGGCGGTTCTCAGTCCCCCATTGTTTAATATTAGTGATAATGAGAATAGAGATTGCATGATGATGATAATATTTTCTATTGTCAATGGCTCAGCAATTTTGGTTTTTAACGCCAATTTAATCCATCTTTGACTTTGCGTATATGCACTATCCTTCCATAAGCATAGTCGCTTATAGAAGAGGCAAAAAATTAGTCCATATGCATGAATTGCTTGCTGTTAAATTGTGATGTCTAATTAATGTCAAGTTATGAAGTTGCATAAAATTACTTTTTCATTTTCAGCCTTGTGAATAATATTGAAGATACTTCTGGAACTAGTGTTTGATAGGTCCATCTTAGCTCGAAGGAAAGAACGTAACAACTAAAGTTATACCATCAAAGAATATAATATGGATGCAAAATTAAATCAGTTAATTAGTATTTGACAAGGAACCTAATGAAATTTAACAAGCAATAACCAGAATCAAAAGTTTTCCAAAATGGGTGTCAACCGTTAATGGAATGTAGCTAGATAACTGATGTCACAACATTCAAAAAATTATGTGGGATGGAATTCATGGTACACTATATAAGTTAACCTGCAAGATCAAATAATGATACAGTGAACATCAATGACTATCTAGTTCAAAACTAGCCTCCCAAATACTAATTCTATTATTCGTCGTAGCCCTTTTTGTGCTATCTCATCATAGATAAGTGATTCTTTACCTTAAAATACAAATGCAGTAATGAGATTTTGAAGTGTCTTCTATGGGCTTGTCTCCCTCTTTGGATGAGGTAAGTTTTAGCTAAGCAAATGAACAAGATAAGCATTATAATACTTGTTTCTTTCTTACCTAATCCTTAGTCTATTGTCCACTATAATTAATTGGACAGTACTAAAAGTTTTGAATTATGATGCATGAAACCTAACATTCTTGATTAGATGTTTTGGTTTCTTTTGGTTGTCTTGTGCCTCATAGGATAACTCGCCAGGTTATTCGATAAGGTAAAGAGTATGAGAAGACAAAAACGATGAAAACTAAGTTGATGTATATGAGAATTGGGTTTCTTCCGCAAGGAATCTGCTTATGTAAGATTTTGTATTTTACTTAGTTATAGACTTATAGAATTATTGGCTTGGATGCATGCAACCGTTCTTTTAATTTTGATTTTTTAAGCTATAGCTTGGAAATAAAATGGTCCACATTTTGTAGAAGAATTAAGGACATGAAATTTGTCTTATGTAAACACGCAAGCTGTCAAAAATTGGTCGTACCAGAGAATTGACTGTAAAACTTATAATAACACTTACAACGAAATAATTCTAGGTGATCATTTGACTTCTTAAATAAAGTTAATATAATTGGAGGTGTTAGAAAATGTTTGTGTTAAGTAAGATTTTTTATTCATCAAGCAACTAATTGGATTCGGGTGTTAATTAACGTGATACCCTGGATTACCGAGTATTTATCTTTTTAAATAATAGGACAAGTACTAAAAACGACAAGATGACCTGCATCTACCTATCGTAGCTTTTAATGAAATTGCAATACATTCCAACGGAAGTTGACTAATTAAAAATGACGTCGAACTGCATTTATACTTACATAAATAGAACAAAACAATACACTAGGGAAGTGACAATTGAATTATGAAATTTAACAAATTGAAGAAAATTATCTTGTCCCAATCTTTGAGAACTTTTGGAGTCACCAATCCCTTGGTGGAGATGTGGTCCCTTGCTGTAGTTGCAAATGCTTAGAACTGTAGCTAAATTAGGTTTAAGAATTGATAAATAAATAATGAGTGTAAGAGTATAAATATTTGAATCACCAAATTAATTACGTACAACAACACTTAACACTTTATATTGTGCCTAATTTTTGTAAATTATTTGATATGACAAATTAAATTTTACTAACAATATAAAATCAATTATATATATATATATTATTAGTAGATATAGGTTAAAACCATAAATAATTACAAAGATGTCTCTCTTGTTATTTAAATAAATCAATTAGAAGGTTCTTTTTTATAAAGAAAAATTGAGCCTTAGGTCCCCACATGTTTTTCTCTTTAGGAACATCTTCCTTTATAAAAGCGTTAAATAGTTTTATTTTTCTTTTTAAAAGAATTAAAAAGAATTAATCTCAGCAGTTTGGGTCATGTGCACCCAATGAAAGATAAAATAGCTATTTGAAGCAACAAGGACAGTTTACTTTTATCCAATTACAAACACCGCTCTCCCAGGGTCATACTGATAAAATTTAAGAAGAAATTACACGTGCATAACTTTGTTGTAACTTGTAACTAAACAGTATGGCGGGCTTTTGCATAAGTTGGTACGCTAGAATTAAACGACAAATGTTTGTTTACTTGCATTAAAAATTCTTAATTAGTGTACCTTTGTCTTCCAAATCTGATCTTTAATTTACACCTGCAATCTTCATTGAGTAAAAGTTAATGAAAAATAATCATGAATAGTAGAATTAATTGCAAAAAAAAAAAATATCTTTCTAAATTCTTAAATGTCTTAAAAAATAAGCAGTATGTAATTGTAATCAAACTTACAGCTTTCGAGTTTCGACTTAAATACAATATATATATATATATATATAAACACACACGTGACAAGGTTTTATATATATATATATATATATATATATATATATATATATATATATAAACACACGTGACCAAAGTTATAGAAAACTCCTAAATTTAAGAATAAGAAGATTAGGATGAGTCATTATCTCAACTAAAGATTGATATAAATATGAATATTCAAAATAGTCTAACTCTTGTGAAGAAGGTATATATAAAGAAAGCAAAATGACGCATAAAGCCAATGAGGCAACAGTGGCCTTGTTTGGCTATTCTTCTTTCTTAATCTTGAAATCGCTTTGCAAGAATAGCCAACTCTTCGTCTTTTAACCATTGTAGTAATATTTCCTCTTCTTAACTATTCCGTCTTCATCAACAAATGGACTTGGGATCAAGGTCTTTGATAAAAGTATCTTTCACAAAGGCTCATTTCATGAATATTCCAATAAGAGTTCCAGGCTTGCATCGAATCTAAACTAGTACTCGAGTCCAAATTAGTAACACCTACACCAGATGAAAACCAAAAAATAGACAAGGTTTCCCTAGCTTGCCTAATAAAGTATATGGTGCAAGATAATACATACAAGACAACTACAACGTCCAATTAAGCATGCCTAGTAATAGTCATATGGTGATAAGAATTCAACATATTGCTCGCAAACAAACCGACAGTAAGGATAAATGACGTGTGTCATCACCGTCTACTTGCATTTTGCATGCAATTTGCATGCAACTTGCAATTAATTAATCTACTTCATCTCTATGCTTCTTCTTATTCCCTTTTTATTCCTTTTTCTAGCTTGGGTTGGCTCAGCTTTCTCAATCATAGACTAAATTCTTCTTTTCCTCCGCTCATGTTCGTTGTATCATTCTACTTCATTTACTCTCTTTGCATATGATTGTTATTTTTATTCCTTTTATAAAAGGCATCCTTTTGAAAATGGATTTAAGAGAGAGACATTATTAGGTAAGTCCGTAAGTATTTTTATGTAGATTACCAATCCATGCTTATGACAAAATTTATTTATAATTATCTAATCAATAACCTTATAGTGTAAGTATGTTTTACACCTTTTCAAATTATAAAACAAGAACATACCTAGTGTATCTTTGTGGGTATGAGGAAATTTTCGATAGACTCTCGACTCGAAATAAAAGAATACGTTGTGAGCGAGAATTGAATTCGCAACCTTGGGTCAAAATTGAACCCCCTTAATCATTGAGCTAAGCTGCTCATTTACCTTTTCAAATTATCCGTCTTAATAATTTGGTTTGATGTTTGAATTCTACTTTCTTTTTAATTACATGACTCGTTAGGAATCTCACCACCGCAAAGTTAAAATAAAAAGATATGTAACACTCTTGTGATCAACACTCATTTCAAAGGAAAATTTTGGTAATTTGTATATATATGGCTTATATGCTAGTACTTATTTTAGTTTATTAAACTTCGTGTCCAATTAAACGTTGTCACATTCACATAAAATGAAACTGAGGAAGTATATAAAAAGCTAGTAGTTCTACTAATGAGCTTACATTTGACAAAATGGCATTTACTAGTGTAATAAACTGAAATTTCTTAAAGGCTGAAGAACAAACACATAATGTAATCCCACTCCCCAAGCTCCTTAAATCCAGTCCCTACACACAAGCAAAAAGTTAAAAGAAAATACAATAAGAACAAAAAATAAGAGTTGATTTGACGACTGATACAAAAGAACGTTGCATTGAGCAAAACAGAAATTCCTTCTTTCCATTCATTGGTAAAGATGTTTTCCAATTGCATCATTATTAATTTTCACAGCCTTTTTGAATATATGCAACGCATATGCATGCCTTTTTCAATCAACTAAAATACTTCTAAAAGATAAAGTTGCATCAATCCAATAGCCCCAAAGTGTTTTTTTTTTTTCACAATAATACAATGCAGAGGTACATTTCCAAATTAGAAAACAAGGGTTCATTACATTGCGAAAACTTTTGCCATCTGCTTCTTCTTTTACTTGCAAAGCTACAGCAAATTAAAGTTGACGACAAATGGTCTGCTAGCTTCTATATTGGCATTTATATAGGGGAAGACTCACGATGCATAGCTATTTCTCCACATTATTATTGTTCCCACTAACTTCTTTTCATTTTTCTTATCTTTGAACCATTTCAAATTTTCTTTTTAAGTAATTCAAGTCGGCTCATCATTTAGTTCCCTTTAAATTACCAATGTCTAATCACATAACTGATTAAGTTTGATTTTCTAGAAGTACTCATAATCAAGTAGTCCCTTTTGGTAAAAAATATAAAGGTTTGCATATCAATTTTGTAGGAGTATTTCATTCATTCAAGTTTATGATCTTGGCTAACGATTCGATTAACCTCTATATAATAATCATCCTCTATAATAACATTTGACTATATAAACCGGAGAAATTTTTCTTGAAACCGATTTTTCATGTTATTATATTTTAGATGTTCTTTCGGATACCATTTCGCTATAGCAGCCAAAAAATATTCTGAAAAACGACATCATTATACAGAAGTTTGGCTGTGTTTTCAAGGCTGTTGATTGGACAATGAAAGGGGTAATGAAAAAAAAAATTAAAAAAAAATTACGTATACTACCAAGTAGTCACTTCTAAGGCTGCTACTATAGCAAGCGTCAATTTTTAAGAAATTGTTTACCTGAACTTCAAGGAAATGTGCCTGAACTTTAAGAAAATTGTCTAAAAACTTAAGGAAAATTGTCTAAACAATCTTTATGCCTTCTATTTCTTTTCTGCGCAAAGAAGAAGATGTCTGCCTGTTTTTAAGGGGAAAAGGGTCAAATTTACCTTCCAAATATGGTTTATAGTTTAAATTTGTTCTCCGTCAAAGTTTGGGATCAAATTTGCCTTCCTCGTTGGGATACTTGATAAATTTGCCCTTATATGGATGGAAGTATGACTTGGACTCGACAAGACAAAAAAAAAAAATAGCCACGTAGGACGAATCACACTTCCAATTAGAGGTAGCAATTTGAGCCCATATTTAGAAAATTAGCCCATTTTACCCACATGTTAGTGTGTTAGGTCACTCATATTTCAGGTGGGTAAGTATGGACTTCAATCTCTTGCATAACCCATAAATATGGGCAAATATGGGTAAAATATGGATATCGATATAAAAACTTTAGCACCCGATAACAACTTCATTTGAAAATGAGAAATTTCTTTCTTAATTCCAACCCCAACCCATACCCCAACCATCCACCCGCCACGCGGCATGCCCACCCCACACTTTTTTTTTTATTATTTCATATATTTTATTTTTCTTTTATAAAAAGCTTATAAAAAAGGAGATTTTTTTCTTACCTCCCACCCAACCCTTACCCCACCACCCACCCCGCCATGCCCCCCACCCCAAAACATTTTTTTATTTCATATACTTTATTTTTCTTTTATAAAAAGCTTATAAAAAAGGAGAATTTTTTTTCTTACCTCCCCTCAGATCTACCTACCCGCTCACCCACTATACCCACTCCCCCCCAAAAAAAAATTCAATTTCATATATTTTACCTTTATAAAATTTTATAAAAAAATGGAAAAAATAATTCTTACCCCCACCCCATGACCCCCACCACCCCATGCCTCTCACCCCCCCCCCCAAAAATCAATTTTAAATATTTTACTTTTATAAAAAATGGAAAAAAAAAATTCTTACCCTCGTCCCCACCCCTCCACGACCCCCTCCCCCCCCCCTCCCCCCCCCCAAATTTCAATTTTCTTATATATTACTTCTATCAAAAATTTATAAATAATGGAAAAGAATTTACGGTCCCCCACCCCCACCCCATCCCCTACCTCCACCCGCCCCAAAAAAAATCAATTTCATATATTTTACTTTTATAAAAAATGAAAAAAAAATCTTACCCCCCCACCCCCTCCATGACCCCAATCCCTACCCATAAACCTACAAATTTATATGAAAAAAATAATTTAACTTGACAAAGAAAAAAATTATAAACATGCACTTGAAATAATATTACACACACATGTATAATATGGGTTAACCATAATCACCAATAATTTATCACCCAACCCATATTTACACATAAAATATGGCGGTTTGAACCCAACCCATTTTTTGTTCAAACCATTTTCAACCAAACCAAATCCAATCAAACCCACCCATTTACCACCCCTACATCATATAGGTCGAGAAGAAGATGGACAGCTTGAAGTAGCAAAAGATAAACCTCATGCTTCAATTAATATTGTTCCTCAGGTCTCCCATGTCCCATTAATATTGTTCAATTAATATTCTCTCTCCCCGATTCTAATAGCTATTCGTATCCTCTCTCTCTACCATGAAATGGGTGGAAAAAATATTTATGGGATGGTGAAACCTGTTGGGTTATGGATTAATTGAGTTGGGTATGAGATCCTACGCGAATCTGACGTGAATCTGACGTGGCTCTTTTTTTTTTGTGTTGTCGAGTCCAAGTTAGACTTCCATCCATATAAGGGTAAATTTATCAAGTATCCTAACGGGGAGGGTAAATTTGATTCCAAATTTTGACGGAGGGTAAATTTAAATTATAAACTATACTTGGAAGGTAAATTTAATCCTTTTCCCGTTTTTCAAGTTATTATTTTATTCAATTACTTTACCGATGTTGATTATATATATTCCAAATCACAACTCTAAAAGTGGATATCAATGAATATCTCCTAAGGAGATTCTATGTTTTGGCCCAAGTTGAAATTTGGTTATAGTATTGGGCCTCCTTCTGGGCATAGCTTTACTTTTCTAGGTCAAGTGAAAATTTGAATCAGTACATAATCTCTGCTCTTTGAGGGCCAAACTGGATTAGCTAATTTGTAGCTTAATACAGCATTGTTTTAGGGCAAAAAACATATATGTACATGATAAGAGGGTATTTAAAATCTTTAAATTTTGCCCTTTACAAAATATATCATGGCTTGTTACAAAAACATACAATTAGGTAAATTAAAAAGAAGCAAATAAAACAATTCGAAAGGTAATCGAAATTTTTACTTATTTTATCCACTTTTCTCTCTCTATTCAAAATTTAGAGATATGTTCCCTGGTTTTCTCCAAACTTTGGCTTTCTTATTTCATCCACTTTTGACTCCCCATTCAAAATTAAAAGATATTGTTACCTAATTTTTTTCAACTTTTACTAAAAAAGTCCATTATAGTTGGTAATTTTTATGGACAAAGTTCATACACCAAAAAACATATATGTATAATTTTCATATGCAATATGTATAACTGTATAGATTCTTATAATTTATATATATGAAATATGTATAAAAATTGTATGTGTATTTTGATTATTATAAAGTACATATAAATTGTATAAAATCTAATCAAAGTATGTATACATTTTGAAAAATATGTATAATAAAATTGTAATTAATCTGAAACGATTATCAAAGTTCATACACCGGAAAATAAATATATATTAATTTTTGTATAGGCATATGTATAAATTCATTATAATTTCTACGTATGAAATATGTATAAAAGTTGTTTGTATATTGTGATTATGATAAAGTACATATAAATTGTGTAAAATCGATCAAGTATCTATAGATGATGAGAAAGTATTTTTTTGTCTATCATGACGGGGGAGAAAGAGAGAGAAATATTTTTAAAAGAAGAAAAGTTGAATATAAGTATCCTAAATTAAGTCCACATTTAAAATCGGATTTTCGTCCCTAAAAAAAAGCCTAAAATCGTGGGTATCCCAAAAAATGCATAATCTAACTTTTGTTAGTATGTTTTGTAAATAAGAAAAAAAATATCCTATGTTTTATGTAAGTCTTAAATAGGTATTATTAGGTCAATTTCCCTTCTTTTTTTTTTTTTTAACCGTAGATGTTATAATCTTCTACAAGTCACAAAGTCTACCAACTTTTCATCCAATGTTGTCTCCGCATCAAATCCAAAAGTAGGTGTTAGGAGTTTTTTTAATATTTCACTCACTAAACATCAATTATGTTTTCATGTTCGAGCACAACTTCAACTTTCAAATATCTTTTTACAACTTAACAACAAATACTAGTTTTTCCAAATCCGAACAAAATTATCTCCAAACACCAATAAACCGTGCAATATGGAAATCAACTTTGACTCACAAACATAAATTACGTAACTGGGCATTTGGTCTAGTGGTATGATTCTCGCTTTGGGTGCGAGAGGTCCCGAGTTCGATTCTCGGAATGCCCCTTTCTTTTTCCGTCTTTCTCTCCTTAAAGTCAAAAGATTTTATCTTTCTTTTTCCGTCTTTCTCTTTTTCTTCTTTCCTTCAAGTCAAAAGATTTTATCTTTCATTTTGTTTTAAGTAATAGGACTTGATGCGAAAAATGACATGACAAATGGATTTAAGACGATCAGAAGTGGAATATGTCTTTTACACCTAACAAGTAGCAACTGATTCTTTTTTCACTTTTATTGCTTGGTCAGAATATTAAATCAATGTATACCAACAGAAAGTCAATTATTATGTTGAAAAAGCATTCTAATAACGATTAGTTGCGTGATCATATGAGAAATCTAACCTCAAATATATTGTGATTTGTGATCTTTCCTTGTTCTTCAATTCCAATTATGACTCATTAATTTGTTTTCTTTTCCAGTTTGTGGTTTAGGTTGTTTGTCTAACAATCACTTAATATCCAACTTCATATACATTGAAAAGGGAAAAAAATTCAACTACGATTTTCTTTCAAGGATATGATTCTCATGCTTTTTGTATAAGTAAAATTTCCAGCAGACGTTGGTTCCCATATGTGCCAATTTGTATGAGTAACAACTAACAACTTAAAATCAAACAGAGGTCCATTAAAGCAATAAACTCTTGTTACCTAACATGAATCTTGTATAAAAAATACGGAAAAGGTCCAAAAATGCCCCTAAACTATTTGAAAAGGTTTAAAAATACCTTTCATCCACCTATTTTGCTAAAAATATCTTTCTTCTACCTATTTTGGCTCACATATGCCCATTGACTAACGGTCAACACTAAATTAAAAAGAAGTTTATTTAAATTTCACGTGGCATTATATTACTGGTCCAATTTTAAACTCGAACCTAATTAAATGAATCCATCCACCCGATTTTCTCACTTACCCGACCCGTCGAAAACCCATCCGGAAAACATAAATTTTCACCGGAAAAATTATATTCGGCCATTGTTGCTCTAATTCCTCACCTTCTTCAAGCTTTCTCGGAAAACGAGATCACAAGCTGCTCCAAGGCTTATTTCTGCATCCACTCATCGGAAAACGAGATCACGTGTATTTTGTATATTGTTTAGCAGCATTTGAGATTATTTATTAACCTGCAAACTTGCTTCCCTGTGGGTATCTGCCAAGTTTTATCACATTTAGGTTCTAAAGTAGCATGCCACATCACTTTCCATCGTAGTTAGACACTGTACCCTATACTCAATTCTGTTTCAGAATCGCTGCTCTCCGTCACTATCAATAACTCAAATAATGATCCAGCACCTCCAAATTTCCGGTGAAAATTTATGTTTTCCGGGCGAGTTTCCGGCGGGTCGGGTAAGTGAGAAAATCGGGTGGGCGGATTCATTGAATTGGGTTCGAGTTTAAAATTGGACCAGTAATGAATTGCCATATGGAATTTAAATAAAAAAAAAATTTAATTAGTTTTGACCGTTAGTCAAAGAGCATATTTGAGCCAAAATAGGTGTATGAAGGATATTTTTAGAGAAAAGACATCATTTAACCCTTGAACTTGCGCTTCGGATTTAGCCCAATGGCGCTTGTATTTATCTTATAACAACTTTCATCCCAATTATTTACCGTAAAAAATAATTTGCAATACTACTACTAATACATCCGTAGTACTAATTGGATAATCAAACAATTCTTTGACAATAATTTAAATATATAACTACTACTTTACTAGTTTGTAACATGACATGATTTCAATTGTAGTCATACGACACCGCAACCAACCAAAAGAAGGAAGACCGAGGCTGCAATACCAATAATATCAAGACATATAAGCGAAATCCTACTGAATTTGCTTGAGTCAGTATGTTGTTGGGAATTTGAAGTAGCGTTTGAAGGAGACCCATCTTCACTTGTCTTAAAAAGAGCAGTACTATTCTCAAAAAGCGTCATTGTAAGCACCTCTTTTGTCGGGTCTTCAGTTAAAGGAGTTGAAGAAGCAATAATAAGTGGTACGAGGAGTAGTTTTCTGGCGGCCAAGAGGCCGGTGATGGAAGGCAAACATGGCGCTAGTATCATGATTATTGACATCACGACAAGAGAGGAGGAAATCACTTGAGCCATTTAGTCGTCTAAGGATCGTGGATTAACTAACACACAATCACCCACAAAGTAAATAGAGAAGAAAAATAACACGAGAGTTTTCCGCAATGAAAAAGAAGAAGCATATAATATTAATGAATACCCAACTACAACCCTATATATGGATCTCAAGTAATCCCAAACATATATGAGAAAGGTTTTCCAATCCTACAAGGATAATATATTTTGTTTCCCAAATCTATTAGAACAATGATAATGATAGAGTGAGTTTTTGTTTAAAGAGGCGTTTCTTTCACTCTGTAAATCTTCTTTTATATGCATGGTGAATCTGTACTGTTTTACTCGCAGCAGTTTGGAATTCTTTTAATTTACTGCTTTGGTGATACAACTGTCTCTTAAGTTATTACATGAGAATCACTAAAATAAGGAATTTCGGCATACTTAAGGGGCTATAGAGAAGGATCACTATAGAGAAAGTATTGGTCATAGGAGAAGAAGAGTGGGCCAAAAAGATATCGCTCCTCTACTAGGTCCAAAGCCCAGCATCTATTTTAGCTAATAATGGGCTTAAAGGGCTTTATTATGAAATTAGGGGATGTTACCATTTTGGCTATATTACTTTGGCTATATATAAGAGAGAACCTCAAGTTTTTGTAGTCCTCACCGGAAATTTTTAGATATTTTATATTTTTATACTTTGAAGTTTGTCTTATTTGATGTTGTTGTGGTAAATAATTTTTTTCCGTTGACTGTTGGACAAATCATCATGGGACACTTAGTAAAGACTTTTCAAACTTCCTTTTTTGTGCACATGAATTGATTTTTCTCTTTTAACAGAGAATTGGTTCATGATTAACTTAAATATTCTAATGAATTTTATGTAAACTAACCAATTTTTCTCTATTATTAATAAGACAGTAACCTACTTTCGTATAATTTTCAAGTATCTAAATTTTCACTTTATAAATTGATCTAATCAAATTTAATTCGGTTCCAAATATTAGTTAAATTTACTCTCGAACAATGAGACGTGACAAGTATTTTGAAACGAAGAGAGTACAATTAAAAATTTTATTTTCTAATTATAATTTTAGGTCATACTTTGAAAATTGATTGAATTTTGTGTGTAGTAATAATGTCGGAATATGCATATCTTTGGCAAACACAAGCAATCAACAAAGATTTCACTTGGGTAAGTTCTCGATAAAAATAAAACACAAATAGCTTATAACATTGTTAAATGTTTTTAAAATGTAAATCTTAGTCCTTCCGTCTCAATTTAAAAAGGGGTTTCAAAGTATGAAAGTTGATTAATCTAATTTTATGTGCACATTCTTTTAACATAAATTTTACCTAACAATTGATTACGTTGAAAGGCGGACTATAACGTGTTATTTTCACGTATATATTTGAAAATGTTTAAAAAACTTATGTTTATAAGAAAATATATACTTAACTGTCCAAATGGCAATAATACTTAAAAGTTGCAAAAGAAAGCAAAAATTTCACATTTTTTTAGTGTCTAAATATTTTTGCAATATGGGATAATCAATATTTTACCTAATTTAGGAAAAACGGTTAACTTCCTTTTGGAAGGTTAAAGAAAATTTATAAAGTAAGAAAAAAGTATTTTCATATACCTATCAAAAAATAATTGTGTTGTTTAATTTGAAGGAACGCTGAAAAGTATTTTAACGATGCAGAGAACTTGTAATCATCTTGCTTAAAATTCTACATTTATTTATAAGTTAACTTCATTGATTTCATCATATTTCAAAAATATCTATAGCATTAAATTTTTTTGACGTTACTTGAATATCGTAATATTCTTTTTTGCAAAAACAAAGTGTTATAGCTAATATGAGTTTAATTCCAAAAAAAAAAAAAAAAAAAAAAAAAACATATGACATTAGTTCTACATATGATAAAGCTTAATTTGGATAGTTAGAGATTATAGTCTCAAAAACTTTCAGTAAAATAGAAAATGAAAGAGCTATTGTGTATGCATTTATTTGAAAAGAAATTAAAATCTAAAATATAAACTAAAATATGTTCTCCTGTAACTTTCAAATATTTTCTATGCTTTAATATTTTAGAAATCTTGAAGAGGTGTCGATTGATGTAACAAAAATAAAAAAGTAAGAATAGAAAATGAAAAAGATAACTGCAAATATAATTTTTAATGTTGGTTTGGGCCCGGGCTTAGCATGGGCCAAATGCCACTAGTATAAATATATGAGTGAATGACATATAAATACATAATAAGAAAAACATTTACGAAATATTATGAAATTTTTTAATTTACAGAACATAACGGATTTTAATCTTTCACACAAACTTTTTTTTTTATTTTTTATTTTTTAAAATACTATATTTTTTAATTTTTTTAAAATGAATAATTTTTTAATTTTTTTTTTTTTTTACAATTAAACTTTTTTTTTTAAAAAAAAAAATTAATTATTTTTTTCAAAAAATCCTGCTTTAAGGCTTAAAAAATTCGCTCAAAATTTTATATATGAAAAATGTATGAAATGTGCATATCTCGCTCAAGACTTAAAAAGTTCGCTTAAAAATTTAGTGTATGAAATATATATATCTCTTTTAAGGCTTAAAAAATGCGCTCAAAATTTTGTGTATGAAAACGATATAAAATTTGTATCACGCTCAAGGCTTAGAATTTCGCTCACATTTTCATGTATAAAGTTCATGTTAGATTTCTGTAAAATTAATACAACTGCAACAACATTGTATACAACTTTCATACAACATTCAAGACTTAAAATAATTGCTTAAAATTTTGCATATGAAATGTGTATATCTTGCTCAAGGCTTAAAAAGTTCGCTCAAATTTTGTGTACAAAAAATATATGAAATGTGTATATCTCGTTCAAGGCTTAAACATTACGCTCAAAATTTTATGTATGAAAACGGTATGAAATGTGTATATCTCGCTCAAGACTTAGAATTTCGCTCACATTTCTTGTGTATAAAGTTCATGTTCGGTTTCTGAAAAATTAATTCAACCAAAACAACATTGTATACAAATTTCATACAATATTCCAGGCTTAAAAATTCCGCTCACAATTTTATGCATGGAACCTATATTAAAAATTTCGCTCACATATACACATTTCATACAGATTTCATACACAAAAATTTGAGTTAATATTATAAGCCTCGAGCAAAAAAAAAAAATTAATTTTTTTAAAAAAAATTTAAAAATTATTTTTAAAAAATAATTTTAAAACAAAATTTTAAAAAATATTAAAAAAAAAAAAAATTAAAAAGAAAACGAAAAAAAATATGAAGATCCGTCATGTTTCGTAAAATATCGTTATATTTTGTAAATAAGGAAAACTATCTATATATTTTGTAATAAAGAGTCTTAAGTAGGTACCCCAACAACAAAGCTAGCCGCTCGCTACTTTTGATAACCCCGCCTAACCTTAAAACTTTTTTCACAATAAGTAACCTTAGAAATTTTAGCCACTTCGGTAAACTTAGTTATAAAAAAAATAAAAAATAAAATAAAAAACTTTGGCCAAAGCTATTAGCTTTCCATCACTGTTGATTTAGCCTTAATCATCGGAATACACTCTACCCCAATCTCTTTAGAGTGCAGCTTTTTTTTTCTCTCTCATTGAAGGTTGCTAATGTCTACAAAATTTAGTTGTGTTCTTCTATTTACCCAAGCTTCCACCTTTCATTCAAAACAAAGTATTTCTGGTATTTTTAATCACCTTCCCATTGAAACCAAGAATTTCAATTTTTGTATTCTTCAAAAATCACTTTGTCATTTGTGCCAAAATTGAAATTCTTTGAAAATAACTTATTGATGAAGTGTGTAGTTAAATATACAAAAGTTCCACAAAAAATTTAAAAAATAATCAAGAAAAACTGAATAAAGAGAAGCTGTCAAACTTCAACATCTACTTGAACCTAAATTCCTTTTTTTTTTTTTTTTTTTTTTTTTTTGTAAAGCGAATCCTCAAGGCAGGTGCCTAAGGCTAGTTTTTATTAATAAGAGTTTTTATTAATAAATAAAATTTAACCTCACAGAGAAGAGTACAAGCAAGGGGGGCTAGGCCTTACCTTACTAATCTTAATGAGTTAACAAACCTCTACTAACTATATTGCTTATATACATTATAATCTTCTTCTTCTTTTTTCAAGGGAAAAGGGTTCAAAACACACTCAAACTATGGCCAAAGTTGCCATAACACACCTGAACTTTACGGGGGTCCTATGACCCCCCTGGATTTATTTTTTGTGTATTTTGTACGCCTTTATATGGTAACTCGTACAAGCGATTGTATCTACTCTCTTTGAGCGCATAAGATTCCATATAAAAGTGTATATAATACACAAAAAATAAGTCGGGGGTCATAGACCCCGCAAAGCTTTAAGTGTGTTATGGCAACTTTGGCAAAATACAGCGACAAATTCGTTCATCTTCTTCTTCATACAGGCTGGACTGAAATTTGATCCTAATGCACTTCAAATCTCAACCAAACATCACCAAATTTCATATGCGAATTCCTCTCGACGTTCCGGTTCTTTTGATATATCACCCACTCGAAATGGCTCATTTGCGGCAACCCGAAAATTCGAGTTCGAAACTTCAAGCTTTGTTCATGGCAGTCATGGCGTTGTTCAGTTCTTCTTCACGTTCCAGACGTCTTCTAAGCTTGAGTTCAGCTTCAAACAATCAGCAACCAAGAATTTTATTCATCAAATCCAGAGTTTGAAGACCCAGATCTGAAAGCTTCAAGTCGAAACTCGACGTCCCTAATGGAGTTTTTATTCTTGGTTCTACTATCTTAATCCACTATTATTAATCATGTTTTCAATGTCGACAATGTCACAAATCCTATATAATATCGAAAAAGACCCGTTTGATTTGGTCGTTACAACGGAGTTTTTTTGGGTTTGAAATTTTGGAAAGTGGAGAAATGAAAAATACCCAATTGAAGAATAATTAAATCTTTTAAACTCAACACAAAGGAAAGCAAAAGGCACAAATTCTTGAACAGTCACAAACTCAACACAAAAGGCACAAAGCAAAAGGCACGATAATTGAAAGAAAAATTAGCTCTAACGACTGGAAAAAAATTTGGTCACTATAAGTGCACTCATAACGACCGGATTCAGCTCCCTTCATTAAGAAGTGGTCACTAAAAATCAAATTTCCTGTAATGAAGCGCGTGCATACACTCAAACGAGTTTGGGTGACTTTGTCCATTTGAAAGCGTAGATAATACACAAAAAATAAGTCCAGAGGGAGGTCATAGGACCCCCGCAAAGTTCAGGTGTGTTATGGCAACTTTGGCCATAGTTTGAGTGTGTTTTGAACTCTTTTCCCTTTTTTCAATAAGTTTTTTTTTTATTCATCTTCTAGCATAAAGTTACACGATGGTTTGAGGGGGTTGTACTCGTTACAACCAACCCTATTACATATGATTTGAACTAGTCTAACCTAGTAAGATGAAGAAAATGCTAAGGGACACAGGTTACCTATGCATAAATCTACTTGGACAGCACCAAAAAGATCCTGTACAAGGATATTTGCCGAGAATTTATGGAGGATCAAAATGGATCAGAGACTTCTTCAGCTTGCATATTCTTGTGGATGGCATTCCCCATCTATCAGTGTTCATCAATCCTCTAACATCCTTTGGCAATTCATTGAAGTTTTAGAAGATTTGTGTTTGAGAGCATTGGTGTCCTAGGCATGCCAGTTTATCAGCAACTTTATTTCCTTCTCTGTATACATGTTTAAGGATAAAACCATTTGACTCCATGCCTTTTTTGAGTTCCATAACTTCATTATGAATGTTCCAGGGAATGAAATTAGCTCCATTGACACAGTCAACCAAAAGCTTGGAGTCACTTTCAGCTTCAATTTATTGGTAGTTATTTTCCAAGCACCATCTGATACCATATAGAAGGGAGACTACCTCAGCCCAATTGCTAGTGCCTTCATAATCTATGTATAACAAAACCTAAATTCATTATAGACTGCTTATATACATTATAATCTATGTATAATTATTGCATAATATGGGTATAATTTATGTATATTTTGATTATACACTTCTTGTACAAATTATATAATTTTATGTATAATTGTTGCATAATATGGGTATCATTTATGCATATTCTGATTATTCACTTGTTATACACATTGTACATAGTATAATTTATGTATAATTATGCATAATATGAGTAGATTGATGTATATTATGATTATACACTTGTTATACATTCCGAATGTACCAGAAAAAGAAGGAATATAAAAAGGAGGAGGCAGCTAACCAACATAGAGAAGCAGTCAAAAAAACTATGCATAACTCAGGATATACATAAATTATAAATCAAATAACACCCCTCACATACCCATGAGAACCTTTTTTTAAAATGGGTGGACAGACCCTCGAATGCTTAACTTTGTAATTTTTTTTTACTCATTTAGTTGATGAAAGGTGTGTGTTAAAAATTTAAGAAGGATTTGTGATAAAGAAGAAAAAAAGTAGATGATGGGCCATCGGAAAACATCTCCAGCCAAGTGCTTACTGCCATCCTCCCTTGTTGAGGAGAGCTAGAAATTGATAAAACAAGGAAAATCTATATGGCTTGACAAACACTAGTAGTCAATTATATTTAGTAGCTATAATTTGATTTAATTACGTTCCATAGCTAACATTTGTATGTTAATGACAATTATTAACTGTAAGGTAAAATACAATGAAAAGAGGAATGTATCCCCAATTCAACCATTCTCTCACATCTGGTCTCTCTCTCTCGTCCATTTCCTATCACTTTTGTCTCTCAGCTAAATCTTATCTTCCCAAATTGAATAGATTGAGATCAAATACCATTATTTTCTCAATCAGGAAGCATAAACATCTCCGGTTGAAAATGTGCCACCAAAAACAAATCTTGGAGATCTGCACGAGAGTTGAATGGTTTAAATTTTAATTTGTTTTGTTTCTTCCTTTCTTATTTTCTCTTTTATTTTAGCTTATTGTACGACTAAAATCTGAGCAAAAAAGTGGCGGTGTTGTTGGCTGTGGTTGGTGTTGTTGTGGTTCGCCGGAGAAGTAAGCTCCGCGATGGTCGTCGTTATTGTCACTAGGCGGGAAGAGGAGAAAAAGTGGTAATGGTGTTGTTGTGGCGGATGGCGGCGAGGGTTGTTGGTGGCGGTGATGGGAGTGACGGTTGTTGTTACTCGTTGTATTCATGAATATAGTGAGGTCATTTATGAATACAGAGAGCCATTTTAAATATTAAATGCAATGATTTTTGAGCTAGCCATGTAAATATTGAATACAATCGATTTTTTAGCTGAATACATCCGACTTGTATACAATGAGGAGAATTTGAATACATTTTTTACTCGTGAATTTTATATCTTGTATTCAGTTTTTGAGTGTATTTGTTAATTTTTAGTGCAAAATTCAGTGTTTGGGGTGTATGTTGAAGGATATTTTTTTGTATACAACCATTTTTAAATATAATAAAGTGAATACAGTGTAAAAGTAGGTACAAATGAATACAGTTGAGTTGAATACATTTGACTTGAATACAACTTAGTTGAATACATCTAACTTGAATACATCGAAATCTGACTTGAATACAGCGAAATTTAACTTGAATACACCAAAATCTGACGCAACCGAATTTTGAATACAATCCGAATGTTGAATAAAATCTACTGTAGCATGTGAATACAATCTACTGTAGCGCACGTCTACTGTAGCTATGAAATGTAATTAGCTAAAGTGTAGCTATGCCTAAAAAATAACCCCCAAAATGTAGTCATTGATGTAAGTTTCCCATAAAACAAAAGAAACTTTTAGATGGGTACAGATGGGAAACAAAGATACCTATTTTAAACGGGTTAGTTTTATATAATCCCTAAAATTATGTAATCTAAAATCAATATCCCTATAATTTCTCCTAACAAGTAACTACTAATTTTATCTGGCTAGAACCGGTTGAAAAGGTGTGGAAATTAATTAAAATGGGTTATAAAAATAAAATAGGTTTATTTTGAGTTTATAATTAATATGGGATGCTGACTGAGTTAATTATTCTATCTTTTCCCTATATGTATACTAGTTCTAGGAGGCCCGGGCCAAACTCAAGATATAGAAGCAGATATTTTAATTAAACAAGGACAATTCGCAGAATTGCCTTTTCTTTAAAAGGTCTTTAAATTTTGCCCTTCATATTTGAAATCTTTAAATTTTGCCCTTCGCTAAATCCCATAGGTTTCGTGTTCGAACCCCCACACACGCTAAATAAAATTTTAAAAAAATTCGCAAGGCAAAGTTTAAATTTCGCTATGCCCCCATCGGCATACATACCATTGTGAAGGAATTAGCAAAGTTATGCCGATCCTAAGATACTTATGCCTTATGCGCAAGGAGACTTGACATAACTATGCCGTTCCGCATAACTTTGATAATTCCTTCATAAGTTTATGCGGATCCGGCATAAAAGTTTGCCCATTAAAAGTATGCCCCATCTCCGCATAAACTTGTTAAGGATTTACCAAACTTATGCCGACGTGGGCATACTTATGCCTTATGGGCAAACTTTGCCTCGAAGCATATATATGTATTTTTTCAAGCATATATACCAAAGTTACATGGAAAAGTATTATGCTACAACCAAATGTCCATCCCGTATACAAATTCACACTTTGGCCGGCAATACAAGGTAGATTAGCAATCGTCGATAGACTCGTAAATATTTTCCCATCTTCTAGGCACCCAAGAAATATTTTCCCATCTTTATTTTGAATGCTCCATCACAAAAGGATTGGTGGGTTGGTACAGACTTAAAAGATGAAATCACATGGATCTTTGCTAGACACAAATCAGCCCCGCTCCATTACTTGCCGAATGGCATTGGTTTGGAGAGAAAGGAACAACAACAACAACAACAACAACAACAACTCCGGTATAAGAAATATTTACCTAACCCCCATCTTTATTCCGAAAGACCCTCGGCAAGAGAGAGAAGAGAGAAGACAAGAGGGAAACAAGATAAAAGGTCGGATAGGGCCAAGCTCGAAGACAATATGATAACACGAATACCAAAAGCCGAGAAAGTCATGGTAGAACGATCAGGAAAGAAAGAAGCATATCAATACTGGGTATAAATAAAATAATCAAAGTCCAACGTACCAACAAATATAATCTCATCAAATGCATAAACCAAAAGGCAATAAACAAATAAGCAAAACTCGCAACTACTATGGTGAAAGGGTAAGCCATCTATCCTAATCGAGTCCTCCACAACCTCCTATCTAAGGTTTGGAGAGAAAGGACACCATTCATAGCTTCTCACACCTTCGCGAGCATTTCAAACCATCTCGGCCTCGCTTCCCGCATCTTGTCCTCCGCATTTTGTCTCGGATATCTTCTATTCCTAATTCTATCCCTCTAGACACATCCAGATTCGCATTTCCGCGACTTTCATCTTCGAACGTGACATTTCTTCACCGGCCAAACTCGCTCCGTACAATAAATGAGAACTTGCCTTTAAGTTTTGGAGGCATTATCACAAAACTCCGGGCGAGTCTCCATTTCATCCATCCCCAATACGACGTGAAACATCGATATCCCCATCTCCCCGAGAGATTGCTACGGGAACCAAGCCTCATTTCCTCATCAACCTCACGCGGTACGACCGAACCCTCGCACCATGGTCTCAAGTCCTACTCAATTTTCCTTTAACTCCAAATATCGTTAACTCCGGCTGCGAGTCTCCCTAGTTATGACCTCCTTGTATTTTCGCGTCAATTATCCATCACTAAGCGCGAATAAACGGCTAAGAGTCGATGATTAAAATCGAACAAAGTAAGTGCTCAGTCTCCTCCTACCGTTGTCTTTTCCATCATACATGTCCTTTATCGCTCTAATGTACACCATGTACACCTTTAGCCTCCAAGCATCTCCATGACTCTCTCGACCTTGTCGCAGCGCCTTTCTAGGTCAATGAATACCATGTGCAAGTCCGCTCTTCCTCCCTATCGCTCCACCAATCTCCTTATAATATGAAAAAGTTCGAGCGCCCCGGCGTGAATCCAGCGGCGAAATAGATACTCTCTCTCACCTCATTTCCACCACCCTTTCCCACACTTTCAAAGGTTGCCATACCCTCATGGTTGGCCTTTGAATGTCTCCCTTGTTCTTGGAGAGAAAGGAACCTTTCAAAATACTCGGTTCTTCCCCGATAGACTCGAGAGATTGCACAACATAAACATCAAGGCAGAACAATTTCAAATGGGAGCTTTGCCTATGAATTGCTATCCCTAGCTAAGTGTAGTTGATTAAAACCGGGTCGTTGTTTTTTTAATGTAATAGTTGCTCCTAGTTTGGCTGAGCGAGTAGGAATTTTACCATGTTGAAGGTCGGCCCCAACTTTGTTATTACAAGTTTTTGATGGAATAAAATAGACTTTCAACCAAAAAAAAAAAGTTTGCCTTTAAGGCAAAGTTTAATTTTATATGCCCCTCCTCGGCAGCACTTTTAGTTATGTTTAGCAAAAGTCGCGGCGTATGCCGCATATTTTTAGTTATCTTAGGATCTAAGCATAACTTTAACTTTTTCTTAAAGATTGTATCGGATCCGCATACACTCCCCTAGTCTGCCTTGCGAAATTATTTTTTTATTTTATGCTTGAGCGGGGGTTCGAACCCAGTAATTTCATGTATTCGCTCATCTTTCCAAGCAAAGGGCAAAATTTAAAGACCACAAATATGAAGGGCAAAATTTAAAGACCACAAATTTGAGTGGCAAAATTTAAAGACCACCCCAAACGAAGGGCAATCCGTGCAAAAAAATGATTAAACAAATATAATTTATGTTAGTAATAATTAAATTTCAAATAAGTATATTTTCAATATATAAAAGCAAAAAATTTCATTTCACTCCTTTAATATCTTAACTTTCATTTTGATGAAATTATTTACTTCAAATTACATGCTGAGCCAGAATTTGATTTATGAGTTCTGAATTCTAATTTTTTAAGTTATTTAGTTTTAAATTAATAATCTATACATATTTAATGAACATTTAAGACAATTACAAAATTTGAACCAAAGCGCCACCAAATCCGACCAAACCCAACACTCTAACTCTGCCCTGCTTCAAACTCATTTTGTATTTAAAAAATTAATTTTAGTTAACCAAACAAGAGTTAGACATACACCGCTGCAAATTTGACTTTAAAAAACAAGTTCAACACCTAGAAGTAATTAATTGAAAAGTTTGACATTTTATTGAAAACTTTTGTGAGGACTACAAAAGCCCTTGGTTGTCCCTTGTACATAATAGTAATATATAAACATGTATTATACACCGCCGCACGTATACACTTATATTATACATTTGCCAGCATATTCTTAGGTGGTAGTTAGACTATGTAAGCATCTCATAAAATTAGCATAATATCTTGGGATTTTTACACTACGCACCAGCCCAACAAAGGACAACAAAAAATAACTTCAATTTTTTTCTTTTTGTCAAATTTTAGTCAGTATTACATTGTATGATCAATGTACATACTTATTACTATACACTTGTTATACACTGAGTATACATTGTCAAAGCGGCAACAATTACACAATATTATGACTAAGAGGGAAATTCTTTCAGCTGACTGATTAAAAATATTAAAGTTCCTCAATCTTGCTAGTGAATGTGACAGATCGATCCACTTTAGATTTTTAGTTGTTGTCGACGGAGCTGCTCGTCTTGATATGTTTGTGGTTTTGTTATCGCTCAAAATGGACGCCCTCAAAGATGAAAAAGGGACTCGCAATAAAGGTAATTGAAAGTCCTTAATGCTAGTGAAAAATCTTATGGTGAAATTTACACTATTTTTTATGTTTATATCAAATCAATAAATATGCATGCGTCTTAACGTGCTTTGTTACCACATTATCATAGTTAATTATTATTTATTCAAATTACCAAAGTTAATTACTTAAGCATAATAAAACTGTGATTGGTATAAATATCATGTATGAGAAAAGTAGTATTTTTTTTTTTCGAATGTTGATTGTGCAGGTATGACCCCATTAATGCATTTAGCCACTTGTGAACTAGATAGCTTCCGTACCAATAAGTGTATACAACCAAGAAGCACTATAACACGTGTTGTTGGTCCCCAAAGAAAAATAACGTAGTACATTTAGCAGATTAATATAGAAATTCCAATCAAAATGATCCAAAGAGGATCTGTTTTGTAAAACAAAGGATATCCACATCAATCTCATTATCCTACCAACAACAGCATCTAAATAAACTACTAGTAACTTGGCCTTTGGGGAATTTTGAAAATACTTACAATGTATAGTGATATCAACATAAAAGTGACATATGTTGCAGGTATACCGCATTTGATCACTGCAAAAAAAAAAAAAAAGAATTAGCTACGATTTTCATCGCTATCGGTCGCTAAATTGCTTGTAGCTAGCTAATAGAATTTTGTGATAATATCGATAAATAGAATTAGTGACGGATCTATTTAGCTACAAAATTTGCCCGTCACTAATACTTATTTTTAGTGATGAATATTCCTTTCAAAAAGCATTTGATTCGTTGACAATCTATTACGAGCAACAAGAAAGATGACTATTTTAAACTTATTTATAGTATTAATAAACTTTCCAAATCCATTTGAAACATATCCATCATTATAATTTATTATTACCGTTCATGCTCCAAACAGCAATTAACTCATAACAAGATTTTATACTACGTTACCATTACTACTAGGTCCCCAAATATAACTATCCTTTTTACCAGAACTTTGGGTAATGAAGGTATTATAAATCCTATCTCCGATAGAATCAAGGGTAGGAAAGTAACAGTTAGACAAATTAAAGGAATGAGAATTAGTAATTATTTGGGAAAATTTCAACATGTAATTATTATATACTTCCAGATATGAGAAGAATTTGTAGACTGTAGTATAACTAAGATAAAAGGGAATTTGTATGGCAATACTTGGCTAGCAATGTTTTCCAAACAGAGTTTATAAGCTTAGTAGGCGTTTGGCCATCAATTTTCAAACCATGGTTTGAAACCTGCGTTTGGACATGTGTTTTCAGTCATGGTTTGAAATTATGGTTTCAACTTTTTTAAATATAAAATTTAACGCATAAGTTTATATTTTGTAAAAAAGGCCCCTAAGTTGGTAGATATTTTTAACAATTACCCTCATCAATCATTTGCCAATCTCATTAACTTTCACCAAATTTTATTTATGTCTACCAACCTTTTAATTTATATATGTCTACCAATTTTATTTATTGAACTAAAATTTGATCAATTGATGTTGTATTATTAGAAAGGTCTTCTAGTATTAATTTTGAGCCAGTTATTATGAATTAGCGTATTAATTTTGTTATGAACTATGACTTGCTCATTTAGTAAGATTGTATAAGAATTGAGAATGTTTTGATAGTTTTCACAACTTGTGGGGTTTTTATGTCTATAAGAGAAAATACTCCTTAAAATATCCAAATTGCATGTCCAAACATGGTTTCAAACCATATCCAAACTGGACCTTAGTAGGTGTTTGGCCATGCATTTTCAAACCATGGTTTGAAACCACGACCCCAAACCAGCGTTTGGACATGCGATTTCACTCATGGTTTCAAACCATGGTTTCAACTTTTTTAAATATTAAATTTAACCCATTAGTTTATATTTTGTAAAAAAGACCCATAAGTTGGTAGATATTTTTAACAATTACTCCCATCAATCATTTACCAATCTCATTAACTTCCACCAACCTTTATTTATGTCTACCAATCTTTAATTTATGTGGGAGGATTATATTAAAGAGTAGTTACATTACTATTCATGTTACATTTTCGTTTTTATTGAACTAAAGTTTGATTAATTGATGTTGGATTTTTTAGAAAGGCCTTCTAGTAGTGTACTAATTTTGTTATGAACTATGGCTTGCACATTTGGTAAGATTGTATAAGAATGCGAATGTTTTGATAGTTTTCACAATTTGTGGGGTTTTCGTGTCTATAAGAAAAAATACAACTTAAAATATCCAAATTGCATGTCCAAACATGGTTTCAAACCATGTCCAAACGGGGCCTTAGTCTTGAATCTCCAAGCTAATAATGTCATCATTTTCTCTTGTCAACGGTTGCTCCCTAGCTAAAATTCCTCTGAATCTTATCTATATTATGTTAATCACAATTTTAGGAAGGTTGAACACTTGCATGACATGATTAGGAATAGCTGCAAGAGTAGATATTTAGCTTTTGTGTGCATATGTTGAGGAAGCAAAGGACTCCAGTACTATGCCCCCCTCCACCCCGCCACCCCCACCCCAAAAAAATAAATATGGCTACTAAAAACAAATGTTAATGCTAAAATGTAACCCAAGTGGTTTTGTTATTATTAGTGACCTGGCTGTAAAGGGAATATTGCTAG
Source organism: Lycium ferocissimum (assembly GCF_029784015.1). NCBI lineage: Eukaryota > Viridiplantae > Streptophyta > Magnoliopsida > Solanales > Solanaceae > Lycium > Lycium ferocissimum. The sequence goes on along the minus strand of NC_081345.1, from coordinate 34,035,087 downwards.
AGCGAGTTATCATGTTTATTCGAAAGTTTTTTTAGATTTATTACGGGCCTTGGGCATTAAAAATAAGTAAAAACATTTCCTTACAACATGTGTGCTACTTGACCGTAAATAATTTGATCAGAAAGAGAACTAATTATAATAATAGTAAAAGATGTTGATTAGAAAATGAATCTCTTGATCATATATATGTTGTTTGCTTGCCCTGAATCACAAAAGTGTGGAAACTAATTAAGCCCTGTTAATTGGCAGCATATTGATAATATTATTGACTTTTCTTTATGGTGGAAGGTTAATATTGATTTACCTAAAAATTGTTCAGATTTTGTTAGATTACTTGACTTGATTGTCATAATCTTGTGGTATATTTTAAAATCTATAAGTTTATGATACTTTAATAATAAGTTGATTGATCCTTCAAATGTTGTGGCAAATGCATTATCGAAGTTGTGCTTCATGCGCATGGTTCTCCTATTCAGTTCATTGGAAAAGTTGTGATTATTTTTGCAATTAGGAAAGCTATGAAAAAAGCGATAAAAAATGGTTAGAGAAAAATCAAAGTACAATCTGATGCGAAAGGTACGGTGGAAATATTGAAAAAACTTTTCTAGCCCCGTGGTACGTGGATATTACATGCGAAGACCACGTGTGATGTAGATGTTGCACGCGATCATATATGTCAAAGACCACGTGGATATATATATATATATATGAATTTTTTTATTAAAATGAGTTTTAGATATAGACGATCGACAAAAGGAAAGGGAAAGGAAAATAAAGACAATAATGGGAATCGAATTGCCACAACTACTATCGATATAAACCTTGATTAAAACTCAAAAGCTATAATTTTAGACAGCTAAAACACTAGAAGTAGTTTAGTTCTTGACTAGCTAGTTATACAATAAAGATTATAAGACACGGATAATTATATGAATATTAATGTTTTTACTTCCAATTCCAAATATCACCCATTAGCGATACTGGGTGGGCGGTCTATCTGCCCTTCAGTTAAATTTATTTCAAAATATTTAGCATTTTAAAAAGTAAGAATTCATTTATTACATTATTGTCAAATCTACACTTCCTTCTATAATTAGAGAAATACTATTAATTAAGAAGACGTTAAAAATAACAATTTACTTTAAAACACAAACAATATGGATAGGATGATCCATTTTATTTTATGTGAAAATATTTACTGGGGTACAAAATTTAAGTTTGTAATTTGAAACCAATCATGATATTTTTGTAATTAATAAGTATTAACATTAATGGTAAAACAGTAAGTCCAGAGTTAAAATGTTCCTACGGTTTTTATTTTTTTGAAAAAAAAAGGTTGAAAAGAAAAAAATACTCTCTCTGTCTCAATTTAAGTATCTTAATTTGACTGAGCACACAGTTTAAGAAATAAAAAGAGACTTTTAAATCTCGTGGTCCTAAATTAAAGATGCGTGCAATGTCTTTGGAATATTCTTTGAATCTTGTGATTTTAAACTTGTCATATACGATATTTAAATTATCAACTTACTAGATATAGAAAAAAATAATCTATCAAGTATCACGTCACAATCACATGAAACATAAGACTAACTTATATACATTTGTCGTGTATAATGCAAACCAAACGACCCCTAAAAGTACCAGGAGAGAAATAAAAATATCTAAGCTTTAAAGAGAAGGAATCCAATTCCAAAAGCAAAATTGTCCTTTTTAGTTGATAAGTATAATTACTAGAAATACTAAGAAGTACTTAAACCACTTTAATGACACTTTTTAGGCTAAAGTAAAGCTCTTAAACACTTGTACCACCGACTCACTAACTAAGGATCACTCTTGTACTCTCTTAGATTTAACCAAAAAAACCCAGTTTGATGGTAACTCTCACAGCCCACAAAATAAAAAACTTTCCTTTAATTGTTGAGTTTCAAAGCTGAGAGACACTTGCTACTTGCTAGTTACACCGTTACAAAACAAGAACAGAGAAAGAAGGTGGATATCACATACCCCTTTTTTCCTTTTCACTTGCTTTGTTATAACCAGATCTCTTTAACCTTTTTCTAAGTTCTTGAAGTTGTTCTTTCAGGTACTTAGGTTGTTCTTGTTCTTTAATCTCTTTTGTACTAATTAGGTTATTCTTGATGGTATCTTGGTTTGTTTTGTACTAAAGTTCATATCTTTAGTTTGGTTTAAGAGTTTCCTCTGTTCTTTTTTTTTTTTTTGGATTATTGTTAATTGTCTGCCTCTTTATTTGTTATTTTTGGTGGAAATATGTGTATGAATGTTTTTTTTTGTTTTGTGATTAATTGTTGCTGTTTTCTGTTTTAAACCAGATATGAAGTGATGGGTAACTGCTGATTTGGATAAAGTTGAGACCTTTAAGGTTCTTTCTTGTAATGGAAACCCAGAATATCTCTGAAACCCTAGTGGAGGGTTCTGTAGATTACAAGCCAGTTCAAAGTCAAAACCAAGATGGTAAAACCCTAGAAGAGTTTTCTGCTCTTTCTAGCTTAAGTGAGAGTTATGCTGGTTCTGAGTTGGTCACAGAGGTTCCATTAAGTGAATGTTATGGTGGTGAAAGTGCTAATGTGGACAAGAATATAGCAAATGGGGATGATAACGTTGAGTTGGTGGGAGTCGAGTTTGAGCAGAAGTTGGTAGATGGATATGATGAAGTTGATCCGGAGGGAGTCCTGAGGGAGGAGGAGTTAGCAAATGTGGATGACAATAATGATTTAGAGGGTGTTGAGAAGTTAGCAAATGTGGACGATAATAATGATGCAGAGGGCGTTGAGAAGTTAGCAAATGTGGATGGTAATAATGATTTAGAAGGTGTTGAGAAGTTACCAAATGTGGATGGTAATAATGCTTTAGAGGGTGTTGAGAAGTTAGCAAATGTGGATGGGAATAATGATTTAGAGGGTGTTGAGAAGTTAGCAGATGTGGATGGCAATAATGTTTTAGAAGGTGTTGAGAAGTTAGCAAATGTGGATGGGAATAATGATTTAGAGAGTGTTGAGAAGTTAGCAGATGTGGATGGCGATAATGATTTAGAGGGTGTTGAGAAGTTTGCAAGTGTGGATGATAATAATGATTTAGAGGGTGTTAATACAGAGCAGAAGCTACTAGTGAATGGGCAGGGGACAGTGGAGAGTGAGAATAAGCTTGCAAATTTGCACGATTATAACGATCTTGCGGGAGTTGAGGATGAAAACAAGTTTGGAGATGTGGATGATACTATTGACTTAGAGGCACTTGGCCTGGAGAATCTGATGGAAGGAGGGACTTTGAAACATGAAACTGAAGAGGTAGGGGCAATAATTCCAGAAACTAACAAAATAAATGATGATGGTGATGTACGAGTTGCGGGATTGGATGCTGAACTTAATGAGTCTCAGGATAATGGGTTTGAGAAAGTTGGTATGGTTGATGCTGTGGAAACAATTGACACGTCAAATGTGCACTCAAATGATTCTCAGGGAAAGATAGGAGTTTCTGGAAATGGTATTTCTCTGACAGTGGATATATTTAATGAGTCCCAGGATAACGAGGTTAAGAAAGTTGGTATGATTGATGCTGTGGAAACGATTGACGCGTCAAATGTGCACGCAAATGGTTCTCCGAGAAAGATAGATGTTTCTGGAGATGGTATTTCTCTGACAGTGGATGTATTTGGTCCATTGGATGGAATGTACCCAGTCCATAATTCAAGCTATAAAGATGGGCAAATGTTGGGCGTTAGTGGTTCAGATTACATGCTTTCTGTGAAAAATGAAGCGGAAGGAGATGTCAGTGATAATCAAGAACACAATTTTGCTGTGGGTGACTTAGTATGGGTAAAAATCAAGACTGACTTGTGGTGGCCGGGAATGATTTGTGATCCGCATGCATCGAAAGATGCTGGAAAGTGTGATAAAAGGAACGGTTTCTTTGTTAAGCATTTTGGTAACTCTAATTCTGTTTGGTGCCAGGCGTTCCAGTTAAAGCCCTTTATAGAGTATTTTGGACTGATGTCATGCCAGAATAAGTCTAAAAGCTTTTATGGTGCAATAGAGAAGGCTTTGGGCGAGTTTGGTAGGCGTGTAAAACAGAAGATGACCTGTTCTTGTTTTTCCAAAGAAAACCAAGTAGCTGCTCAAAATTTCCCATCAAAGGAAGACGGGAGTGGGGGTAGTGTTTTTTCGGCATCCCAATTTGAGCCTTCAAACTTTCTCGAATTCATTAGATTACGTGCTTTGGATCTTCGTAGCCCAGGTAGTATTGAGTTTACAGTTACTGAGAATTGCCTATTGGCCTTTTACAGTTCAATAGGCCATAAGCAATTGCCTTTGTATAAACTCAGGCCAACAAATAATGTCAAAGATAATGCTACCAATGAAGATCTGGACAAGCTTTCTTCTGATGATTGTAAAATGGCTGAGATGGGGCTGTCTGGCTCATTGGAATCTCCTAGAGGAATGAGAAGCATGATATCCTGTTCACCGATTGCGAATGGAAGTGCCGGCGGAAATTCTGAAAAAGGTTTTGAGTCGAGAGAGCGGAAGAAGAGCAAGTACCTGTCATATCCTTATGTAAACAGTTGGGGCCGTAAGAATTCACTTGGCCAGGGAGAAGATGAAACTGAAGATCCCGAGGAAGCTTCTCTTGGAGGAGTAAAGAGCTCTTCCAGTCCATCTATGGTATCCACTCCAATTGGTAACGGCAGCAACAAGAACTCGCTAAGGAAATCGAGGAAATCTGTTGTTGACAATGGCGTTTGTAATAATACAGATTTTACTGCTGCCTCTTCAGCAGAAATGCTCCAAGAACTCCATCTGACAGCTCTTGATTGCTTCTTTCCTAGTCAAAGCACGTGTTCCATTCCAATCCAGGATTTTTACCTAAGTTTTAGAACATTCAGAGATCCTGAAGTTCAGATGGATGAATATAAGGAAACTACTTTAGGGTGTGAAGAAACTTTCGAGTCTGATAATATTTTGGCCTATGGAGTTAATGATCTGCAAGTAGAAGGGCCTCCTCCAAATGTTCTTCCCAAGAAGAGAAGTAGAAAGAAAAGTGAAGACAGAAATGCAACTGGTCCCAATATGAATGGCTCTGCCCTTATTGATTCTGTAGAGACCGGACCTGATGCACTCAAAAAAGGAACAGGTCGCGGAAAGAAAAAGAAGGCAGCAACTGCAGCTGATGTTTATAATGAGATTGGGGTATTGGGTGGACTACCAGACTTGAATGGAAATAACGCGGGCTTGTCAGTTGAAAATATGCAGGTTATAGGTCCTGCCCCTACTCAAGGTAAACTTGAACCTAAGAGGAGGAGGAGGAAGAAGGACGAGTTGGTTTCTGGGAATCTGCCAGATGTCAGCAAAAGCAACACCGGCTCATTTCCCTTGGAAGGTAGTCCGCAACCAGTTAACATGTTGGGGGTACAGGGGGCCACTTCCCTCCTGAATGCTGAACTTTTATCTGGACAACCAAATGTCAATGTAAGTCATGCTGCATGCAGCTCATTACCCAATAATTCACACATCACGGGTCTGGTTTCGTCTGCGAAAGCTGAAGGCAAGAAAAGGAAAAGGAAGGAGAAAACATCAAATATTCAGAATAATTCTTCAGCTCTACCAGATTTGAATGGACAGATCGCGGATCCGACCTTGAAGGGAAAGGAGTTCACAGGATTGAGTTCAATCACAGTTCAAGATAAACCCAAGCGTAAAAGGAGGAGAACTACTAAATCCGCTGCTATTGGGATACCGAATCCCAATGGAGATCATAACACTCTTCTGCTAAACTTTGCATTGGGTTCCTCAGTGCCTTCTAAAGAATATATCACTGCTTGCTTTTCCAGTTATGGTCCATTAGAGGAATCAAAAACTCAGTACCTAAATGATTCCACTGCCCAGGTTGTCTTTGTAAAGGATAGTGATGCTATAGAAGCCTTGCGGAATTTGCAAAGCAGAAACCCGTTTGGACCTGCCCTTGTCAGTTATCGCCTCCGTCATGTTTCAACTTCTAATACCACGCAGGCGTCACATTCTTTTCCGCCCGCAGTTGCACTTTCTGGAGCAGTACCTTCAAATGGTGAGGGACCTGATCTTGTCGTCATAAAACAGAATCTGGAGGCAATGACAACTATGCTTGAGAAGGCTGGTGATAATATTTCCCCTGAGATGAGAGCCAAGTTGGAAAGCGAGGTGAAAGGCTTCTTGAAAAAGGTAAGCTCCATGGTTGGTTCTTCATCGTAGCTGAGATAATAAATGTTGTAGTTTCTTAGTTGGACATTTTAGCTGTGTATCTAATTAATTAGGATATTTATGTGAGGCTAGTGACTCTTGTTGAGAACCCCCTGTTTTTTCTCGTCTCCTCTGTTTATTTTCAGTAGAACTGCTGGACCTCTTTCTCTTTACTCTGTTGTAATATGGGGTTATGTGTACTTCTAACTTTCAGCCTTGTACTTTTTAGTAACCGAAATGGAGCATGGAACCGTTCTATACCCCTCGGATAGCGATTCCTAGGTTACTGTCCGATGTGTTGCTGAGCTGTTTCCATTCTTTATTGAATGGATGTTTTACAACCTTAATGCGTAATATTTCCCAATCTGCATGGATTAAAAGGTTTATGCAGTATAAACTTAGCGAGAAAGGATATACTTCAATTAATCAACTGCATCTTAATTCAAAAGCTTGGAGTTGATTATATAGATTGTCAATATCCATTTGCTCTATGCGGGTTTTGTCCTATCGAATTCAATGTTTAGAGGGTTCACCATTTACTCAACTTATCCTTCATTTGGTTTAAAACCGACTATGTGATGCTCATACATGGGAGGCTAGCAAAGGTTAGATCTATAGTACTGCAAATTCACTGTTGTTTTCGTAAATATATGAAAGTAAGCTCGTACAATCGTCCGATGGTAATCACCAATCAGTTAAGGCTTTATCTAAAAGATGGCGGTGCTTTTGACAGTGAACATACGCTCATACAGTTAAGGCGATCTGTCTCTGCTTTTGTGTGCGAGATGCGACTCATGATCCTTTCTTTCTTGCTCTATTACTTTTCTTGGGGTCCTCCGGATACCATTATCGATAGTGTTCTGCAGTGGAGTGTATGTTTCAGCTAGTTCTTCTTTTTCAAATTGAAGCAGTGTTGTTGCATTCGTTGAAAATCCTGAAAGCATGGACCTTCATGTTTTCTGATGTGTCTTAACGGGATGTACAAGTACAATTATACTGCTAGATCTTTTTGGCTCTTAACACTTCACCACCACTCCTGATCCAGGCAGCAAATTTATGTCGATAAAGTTGAGTGCTTGATAAACGTAACATAAACATTTTACAGACAGACACATACAGCTGGTATAAGAGGGTGTTTGTATCCTTGCCTCCATTTCTTACTTATTTGGTCCTGTGCATTTAGATTGCAGCTTTCAACAATTTACCATTCATAGCTGATTCATTCTGCACGCGAATAGGATTTTTCTTTCCTAACTTGCTAGGAAGATGACAACCATTTAATACTCCCCATTGCTAATGTAGCGAAAAAATTGACAATAGAAAGATCCATATATATATTTTTTTTAATTGAGACATGAACAAACTGCAAAAATTGCAGTTCCAGGAATTGAAGGAATCCACAGTAATTGTCTCCCCTGCTTATTTGCAAACAAAATAATGAAGTTCCACTTTAGAAGACTTTCAGCTTGAGTTATTAACTCAATCCAAGTTGGTATACTGAAAATCAGTTTGCAACCCGGTAAGGAAAATAACTACTTCCCGTTGTTAAATACTTCGTGAATCACCAACGATCTAATACATAAAAGGCAAAAGAACTAATGTTCTTTTGATTATGAATGAAAATAAAACTAACGAACATTGGGATATGGATATACTGCAAAATTGGAAATAATAGAGCTTTAGCTTAGCGAGATGATTAATGGGTGAAGTCTTGTGAGTTGTGACTAAGACAATTAGTTTCTGAATTCTATCCGCATATAGATGATTATTCAACAATATAGCCATCATGGGTTGTCACTTGTGTGTTCTTTTTTCATTCAATAAGTCAATAGGGAAAGTAAAACTTTGATATTCATGCAAAAAATAATATAAACCAAGGGTAAAGAGTACTTCTGTTTTCTTGATTTTAAAAGAGACAAACCTTCAAGATCCTACTTTTACTTAGATCCTCTTTCTTTACTACGAAAAGACTAATAGAAAAAATGCAACCTCTAACATGAATTTTCAAAGAAAAGAAAAAGAAATTACAAGTCTATGTTTTTATTTCATATCTATATGAGTTGCCTATGAATTTTTTGGCCATATTGTAACAATGGTTACCTATCGATAAAAGGTGTTTTCTAGTAGAATCATTGCAGAAGTAAAAACATTGGCTGTGAGTACGAAATTAATTTGGCGTACAATTGAAAAAATTGATTGCTGTTTGTAACTTTCTATTTTCTATTACCAAAATGGCATACATGGAAAGTAAAAAATACCAGCAAATGGAAAGTATAATGATATAAAGTGTAGGTTTTCAATTAAGGATTTACCTTAATGTATTTATAGTATTAGTGTCTTTAAACATATGTAACAGGAAGTTGATGTTTCAATATTGGACAATTTTGGAGAGTGTTCTGGTTGTACAATGTGTATGATAAAAGGTGTTTTCTAGTAGAATCATTGCAGAAGTAAAAACATTGGCTGTGAGTAGAAATTAATTTGGTGTACAATTTTTTTAACTATTTTCTATTACCAAACCATGGAAAGTAAAAAAACCAAACCAATGATATAAAGTGTAGGTTTTCGGGTTTTAAAATTTATACTTTAAACATAAACCAAGTTGATGTTTCAATAAAATTTTCGGAGTTTTTCAACAATGGTTTTCTCGGGTTGTTCGGTTTTCTTGGGTTTTTTGGTTTTTTTTTTTGGGAATAGTCTTGATATAAAACATATAACTTTTACTTCAAATATTTCTTTAGTCCTAGTAAGATACAATTATATAATTAAGGTGTTTCTTAAGAAAATAACACAAAATGTGAGAAGAGTGATGACATTGTATTAAAATATTCAACAAAAGCTAATATAATCGGTTAAAATAAATATTGCTAATTAACAAGCCATACAAGAAAATGACCATAATCTAAAAATACTAAGTCATGCTAAAATAAGTATTAATTACATGACAAAGAAAAAAAACTTAAGTTATGTACTTTTACTCTCTAAATCAATTATGCAAAACTAAAGAATAGATATCCAACATTATTGTCATTCCTAGTGGTAAATTGAATTTCTTTTGTTAGGATTAGTGTTGAGTTGGTTTTGGTTTGGACTTTATTTGAGTTACTAACATCCATAGGATATAAAACATATTGACATTCAAAATTCTATGTTCAAGCTTGAACAATATGATAATAGATAAAAAATTACGAAAAAATTTAAGAAATATTTATAAATTACTTTACAAATAAATATTTTTATGTATAAAATATTTTAAAAATTGAATACATGTAATGTCGGGTTGGTTTGGTTCGGTTTGACTTTTTTTAGTTAAAATCACTAATCCAATTTTTTTCTCGGTTTGACTCGGTTTATCGGTTTGGTGCGGTTTGTCGGTTTACTTTTTACACCCCTAGTGTTTGAATAGTCTCGCCCTTCTTTAAGTTTTGTTTTAGTAATTTTGTGTGTCAGCTGAAAGTATTCTTTTGAAATTGCACCACGGCCTCTTCAACTCATAAAAAGAAACTATAGAAAAAATATTTACAATAAACTTCATCAGAAAACTCATTGATAAATTTTTCACTTCGTAATCTCTTTCTCTTTTAGAGATAGAACTTTTCAAACAAACATTAGAAAATACACGGAAGATTTCATCATGTCCTTATGTGGACTGCTTTTTGATATGTAGAAATAGCCTAAATTATTGTCATGAAATTTTAAATTTCACCATTAAAATTCGATGATGAAGTTCTGGAATTTTAATTATAAAATTTTAAATTTTATGATAATGATTTTCTTAATTGCGAGAATAGAAAGCGACTATTTATGAATTCCACTCCTTTTACAGCACAGTACTAGTCCAAGGTTTCAAATTAATAATTGATTCACCAAACAAAGAGACGTAAGCACATAAATAAATATGATACAAAATTATTGCTAGTACATTCTCCCGTATCCAAGTACTAAGCACATTTTTTGACTAGAGACAATAATAGACTACTCCTATAATAAAGTGGAGAACAATGTTCAAAAAACAAAAACAAAAAAGAAAAAAAGAAGTGGAGAACAATATAATATCTTCCTCGATATCTGATGAAATCCAACAAGCCTACAACTTTGAATTCCACAAGCCTAGCATTAGTTATATACTGCTAGCTGACCAGGATTTGCAAAATTACAAATGGGAATAACGAAAGACTTGTGAATATGTAAGAACAAAAGAACAAATCATGGTCGAATTTGAACAGCTAATACAATATCCATTCACACTCAACATGTTAATTACTTTAATTAAACTAGGGAAAATCCTTCACAAAAAGACATGTTGAGTACAAAATCAGTACACCATTGCATCAGAGGAATTTAGGTAGAGGTAGGGGATAATTCATGAGGCCTAATAATTCCTTAATTATGCCTGAGATAAACTCAACAACTCATGATACAACAACATGAGATTACAACCCAAATTAGAAGTGGTTACTAAAGCAAAAGTGACTTAACTTAAACTAATGACAATTGAACCAACATCTACTAATAATCTCTATTGCGTGACAAACTTTCACTGAATTCCATCGCCATCGATACCACTAGACTATAAGTCTTGCTGATTTAATTCAAACTAATGGATTCGTCGCAGATGAACCATAACCATTATTCATCAATCCAGTCCAAGATCCTAGTCCTCCATTGAGATACCCAAAAGTTTCTTTATTCCCAATTCCAGCATTAGAGCAGCCTTGGTCATGCCATTCAAGTGACAAAATCTTGGGATTTGGCTTCACATCCATTGTTATATTTTGTCCCTCATAATTTATAGTCCCAAAGTTGTTCCCATCCATGGGCAATCCAAATGTAGAGCACATTCCACCATGAAAATTTGGTCCATTGATTCCAACATTATCCATCTCACCATATCCGTTGATCATTCCAGCATCGACATTCCCAATAAAATCTTGATTTTTTAAAGTGGTCCCCATCAAAGCTTCATACTTGCTCTCCATAAAATCAATAGGTGCATGGTTTTCATGAAGCATGAAACTAGGATTATTAATATTGTTATTTCCCATGAAGTTATTGAAGTGGGAAAATGCCATTTCAGGGTAATTAGAAATAGAAGATGAATTAGATGATCCAGCATTATGGTAATTAGGTATTTGGTGAGGGGCATTAGTGTCATTAGACTGTTTCTTGGAAGAAACTTTTTTGTTCTTCCTACAGCCACCACCCACAGGGATATTCCTTAGAGTTCCCCCTTTAGTCCAGTACCTTCTGCAAGATTTACAGAAATACCTTGGCTGAGAAAGGCTGTAATTGTTGTAGTAACAGAATTTTGTGTGTGTTGAGTCACAACGAGGGCAATTCAGAGGTTGGTCATGTTGGGGTCTTAGTTTTCTTTCTATTAAAGGCCTTGAACATGTGAAAATGTCACCTGATGGCGAAGAAGAAGAATCGAATTCAGTTTCCTCGTGAATTGTGTCCTGAAATTGGAAACAAGTAAAAGTTAGTTAGTGGGAACTTGTCAGCTAACTCATAGCTAGAATGATTCGCGTGAATTTCTCTAGACATTCCTTTACATTTTACGTACAACTTTTGCGTAAATCATGCAATAAAAAGATGACACATACTTGATCGAGCTCTTTAATGTTCATATTTTTCAAAAATGTTATTGTATTTACGTTGAATTCTCCAAAATATACGACTTTTAAATGATCTAACATGCACATACCGGCATTTTGAAGAGTCCGAACAATATAATTTAAGCCTTTAAATTCCAAACATGACTGACTACGAAAGAATTAAGCTCTGAGGGTGGAAAAAATATGCATTGTCCTTGTACGCACATCGGTATTTCTTGTTACTTATTGCCTTCGTTTCAATTTATGTGAGAAAGTTTGAATAGATACAAAGTAGAATAAAGAAAACAAGACTTCTGAAACATGTTCATAAGCGTATCATATGTAATTGCAAAGCTTTTTAAACTTGTAGTCTTAAACATTTTATATAGCATTTGTGTGGCTATAAATTTCTTTTATTAAGGATAAAATTTAAGTTAAATTATTTCCAAATTTAAAAAACTACTCTTTCCATTTCAATTTGAAACAGAGGGAGTATCATTTTTTTGGTAGCATACTAAAAAGAAAAAGTCGCCATTTATTATAAACTGGGAACGACCGATGGAGTAATAGTACTAGGAAGAAAGTGCAAATCACATCATATGTAGGAGACTAATCACTAACGCCTAAGCTTAACGAAAATTTGACAACATTCGATCATACAAACCTGTAGCCAGTTGGATGAATCCATGCAGACTTGCAATGAAGTAATCCCCATTACTACACTCTTTTCAACTTGATAAAAAAAGGGACAAACTTTCAGCAATAATACGTAACCAAATTCTTTCAAAGCTCCTTTAATGCTTCTTGTTTATATGGTTATATATGTCTCTCTGGATAATCCAAAGGGATAGTGAGAATGAAGGAACAATGAGTTGCAATGGAATGAAAAAATGAGGGCTGAGAACGTGAATATGAAGGAAACAAAAGGCCTATGCGGTGGGGACAGGGACTTAGAGCTATGGCTTCTTGCTATTACTGTCGGTGAATGTGGGCCTGGCTACTGTCGGCCCGCTGTCTACTGATTGAATAGGGCCCACACTGGTTAACCTTGACTGCATCACTAGAGGAGAATTTGGACGGCTACGATTTTGTAAACTTTGGATTTCGGGGGAAAGGAAGAGGAGGATACATCTAAGGGTCATTCGCACAAATGTCTTCGGCGGTCTTTAATTTTTGTCCTTCAACATTTTTTATCCGATATAAATTAAATTACGGTAGGCATAGATATCGTTCAGCTTCGGCACATATATCATAATATCTCATAAGTTACGTCCGGCAAAGGTAAAACTTTCAATATCCAACATTATCTGAAAAAAAGAAAAACATAAGTTTAGATTTCGCTCTGCAAGCGTTTAGCTTCGGCGTACGTATCATAACATCCACATAAGTTATGTCGGAAAAGACAAAACTTTCCACACTCGATATATTTTGAAGAATACTACACAATTTATACCGCATAACTTAGTTCCTACAGAACTTATGCCTAGTAAGGCAAAAGTTCAGTTTTCGAAGATAAAAATGTTACAGAACTTATGGCGAGCGAAATTTATCTGAATATTTTCATTACATAAACAACATGGACAAAAATTAAAGACCACGGGTGTGAGGGCAAAAAAATTAAAGACCAATGCGTTCCAAGGGCAATCCGTGGAAAACCTTCTACAGCTAAGGTAACCATGGGCGGAGCCACCTTAGGCGAATGGTGGTCAGGTGCACACCCTTCGCCGAAAAATTACGTGGTGTACATAGGTTAAATATTAGCAATTATGACTATATATGAGAATAAAATTTGCACACCCTTCCTCAAATTTCTGGATCCGTAACAGGTAAATGAGAATATTTGGGTCCTCGATAAAGAGTAAAGAGGAAGGGGCCAGGGTGCTAACAAATGGGCTTGAAAACCGAAACAACACTCCAAATTGTGGACCCGAATTGGAACTGAGGGCCCAAATGGACAGCATGGACCCCTCTCTCCTTGTGCTCTTACAAGCAAGGTATATATTCTCGTATGACGTGTCTCTTCTGCTGACACAGGCGTAGACTCGTTAGAGTTAACGACGTTTCCCTAATTTACATCATTAAGTAACTCAAACTGAAATGAGATACTGCGTGTTATATATGTTCAATTTATATAATTATTAGGGTTCACTCTACAAGATCTTAATTCTCTTTATGGGAAAACATTAGTTTAGTATCACTAATTCTTTTCTAGCAGTAGCGCATTGCATCCGACGCTTTAAAGATTTTAGCATTTTAGTATGGGGGGAATGATCGTCCAAGTGATATTTCTATATTATTGTTCATTTGTTCTAGATTTTATAAGGGATTACATACGTTTATCCATTTATTCAATCATCGTGAGACTTAATTGACACCCTCCCACATGTCCAGGACTAGATAAATGGACCGCGCATTACATAATATTTGGTTCTAACATTTTTTTTTTTTTTTAAATAAGCTACAGTGTCGTAAATTTACACATACCTCGACCATTTTAGGTGATAATTGCGCTACCTCCATCAACAATAGATACCAGATAACTCTAATACAGAGGTTTAACATTGAGACACAATAACAAGGATTTGTCTAGCGCACGAAGAAGTCAAGATGATTCAACATATTATGGATATACATAAAAAATATTAACCTATCTACACGGTGTAATTTCACTGTGTAGTGATACGATTTGTACAACTAGAGCATGAACGACAAAACACGAGTCTAATATTCAACAAGCGTAGCTCTGCCTAATGAGTCTGGCTACGATATTATAGGGGAAAAAATAAATATTGAGCTTAACTCAATTTCAAGTTCTCCCAACTACGTGGGATTTAACAATTATCATTGTACCTCGCTATTCAATAATTCAAATGATCCACGCATGAAATTTAGCGCGCGGCTAAGATAGAAGGTAAGTTTTTATAAAAACAGATTAAAAGTAAGATGCATGGTGATAAGGACGATATTATTTCCTTTGTGCTTTCCAAAAAGATAAATAAATGGTTCCTAAGCCGTCCACCCTTTAGCTTGGATTTTAGAACCCAAAATTGGGAGGAAAGTGATTTGAAAAGCTATGGCAATAGTTAGTTCATCTTTTCCATTTAATATTACCGAAGCACTGAAAAGAAATTTTCCATGTTACTTTCTTTCTTTCTTCTACCAAATGACAAAAAGAGAGAACCATCATCTTTTTTTCTTCAACTTGGAGCTAGAAAAGATCACTTCATCACATATTAGTATTTTATCAGCAGGACCAATTTCATCATTACTTTGTCCCTTTTTTCTTCTTTGTAAATAAAAAGAGAAAATTCCCAAAGTAGGGTTCTCAAACTTTTGCGATCAAATTTTTGTTTGAAAATCGAGGAGGGGGAAAAGCAAAAGAAAATCCAGCATCGATCGTAAAATCCGCTAAAGTCCTAATAATAAGAGGACCAAAGGTAAAAAGAAACAAATACCAAAAGTTTTAGCCATCTTTAGATATATAACGTGTGAGACACTCCTAGAATATTTAACAAAGTTGGAAGTACAAATGACATAATCATGAAGATGCTCAAAACAACACCTGACAGTTTTACTTAAAGACAATGTTTACTGTTTTACGATTAATCATAAGGCGTTATTTATTCACAGTTCATGAGTTACCGAAATAGGACCAGTCATAAGTAACTGCTTTCAGACACAATGATTAATCTTCAAAAAACAAGAAGAAATAGAGAAGGAAAAATCATTTAGTGGTGATTGCTGGAGCATATAAAGTTACTCAAGATTTGATTTTACGTATGCATGTGTAGTTTGTTATCACACATACAACGGATGTTGGATTATAATTGGGTATTACTTCCTCGGTTTCATTTTATGTGTTTTAGCTTGATCATACACAAAGTTTAAAAAAGTAACTAAAATGACTTTTGAATTTTGTAGTCTTAAATTAAGAATGTGTATGTAATGTACCAAATATCATATTGAACTTTGGGCACTTCAATATGACATGTGAGATAATAAGATAAAAGAAGGACTTCATATGAAAGTGACATTCTTTTTGAAACATTGGAATATAGGAAGCAACACTTATGACATATATAGAAGGAAAGAAAAGAAATAGACCTAAATGTAATATTTTAAAAAATATAGTATGAGATCCAAGTATGAGAAGTCAGTAGCTGCAAATCGACTTCTTCAACATTTATTAAATAGAGTTAAATATACATTTCAGATTTCACACACTCATCAATGAACCCAAAATGTATAAATTTTGGATTCAATTCATCATTGATGTTAAAACCCATAACATACATGGGTTTAGTCTTTGGACGCTCAAAATATGTTTTATCAACATGTTGCAGGCATTGGATATATAAGTCTTCCAAGATCTGTCAATATTCTTCTTCTGTTTAAATTAGGAAGCGTTCTTTTTGTGCCCTCACATTATTCAGTACAGAGTAATTATTTGTTCTTCATTCCTTCCTTTACAGCAAAGGAATTGGATTGGAAAATAACCAAACTTTTTCTTGAATTAATTGTTAAATAGCGCTTCAAGAATTTCCGTATATATTACATGAATCTTGACGCTTCTTATTCCATTGACAACAGTAATTTAAGCTCAAACTAGTTAAAAGGAGAGTTTACGAATATTATACTAGCTAGTACGCATTAATCGAAACTCTTGATATTGAAGCAGCCCCAACAGTTGTTCTCTTTTCATTTATAGTATCATAGCTTACATTCAACTTTTGAGTTTGAAAACCTTATCTCTACTGAAGTACCTAAGAAGCGGAGCTAAAGTTCTTGCCACGGCCTACGGCTCAGTAGGTTTAGCTAAAATCTTATAGTGTGTTTTAAGATATCTATTAATAATGTATAAATAATTTATTGAGATCTCAGTATATATAGTTTTAGCTAAAACCTTAAATTTTGTGTTAAGAAATCTATTGAAAATTTATAAATAATTTATCAAGAACCAATAAGTTGCATTTTATAGAATCGAAAACTCATAAAGTTATACCAACTCCCAAGAGTGTACTTAGTGACAGAGCAAGAAATATCACTAAGGTGATTCAACATCTATTATATACACCAGAGATATAATTTTGACCTTATACATATATAATATTATTTTTCAATGAATAGGATTCTCGAATGAAACCCCTTACGGCCCCTAGCTCCGCTCGTGTTTGTACTACTAATATTTTGATAGTATCAGATCAGCTTACTTTCATTTTTAACCATATCTACTGAAGTGCCCTCCTAATTATATGTATTTCCCAAAAGTTGTAGATAGATCAGCTGTAACTTTAAAATGAAATGATTTCATCTACCTTTCTTCTCATGCAAGATTGTCGTTGCATGGCAAGCAAGATAAAAGAGAATGAAAGAAAAAGGAAGAGAATATATTATCAAGAACCAGGTTGCAAGCTTGTCATGACATGGAAGGACCATATATGCATGTGAAATATCCACTAATATATCATCTCATCATAATACTACGTGCATGTCTCTTTAAATTTTGAACTTGTGTTGGCTCGTCGAATCTTAAAAAGAATGGACGTGGTTTGGTTTGGGACCATGTTCCTTGCCAACACACAAGTCTAAGAATTTTATTCTTATTCCTTGAATCTTTTGATAGATCAGTTTGCTTTCTTAATTTCACCCTACTTCTGATACTTATTATTGTTACATATTAGTCGGGTAAATACGTTCAGGACCAAATTAAGTATTTAATCATCATAAATACTATAAACTAAAGTGAAAATATAGACCATATAATCATAATTAAGTAACTAACGAGTGTACTAAAGACATTTATAACGAATTTAATCTAAACATTATGGGCAAATAAGTTTTTTGTTTAAGACATACGTTAAGACCGTATAATTTCCAAGGGAGTTCAAAACCTTAGAAATCAGGATGGATGTAGAGTTGCCGCGTAAGGTTCGCATGGAACCAATACTTTTGACGCGGATATAAAATTATGTGTAAAAATTTATTAAAATTATAATAATTGTAGGTCTGAACTCATAATTTTAAAAATACTACTAAGAACCTTAAAGGACGAACCCATAAAATTTTAATAAAAATATATGCCTCTGTTAAAAATCCCAAATTTCTTAACAAACACATAACAAATGAGTCGCCACAAATGGTTGCTACAGAAACCATATTTCGTGTAGTAGATATTGTAGCAGATGAAGAAAAGTAAAATGAGGACACCTCGTAACAAGTGCAGTCAAGGTGTCTATGCTTAGGAGTATACATAGTCCGATCCCACTCTATGAGTATAAAATGTGGCCCAGATGACCTGGAAAGAGTGCTATTAAGATTTGGTGTTGAAGATAATAATATTACTAGTATTATATAGATATTTTTATATTCGTCATTGACAGTGTCACTAAAAGTAGTTAGTAAGTAATACTGTATATAATATGATCAGTGTGTAATATTGTATAAATGCTAAAATATAGCCTGCAGATACGTGGCAAAGTAGTGTTGGAACACTTGACAGGAGAAGATATATCAGTATAAGTTGACTCATTTAATTGAGATGAAGAACCCCGGTGGTGACTGGAGTTAATCTATCAAAAGGAGTGGCACGGGGTCATTAATGAAAGAGTAACGTTGCATGACCAGCTGTATACGGAGCAGACGTTACGATTCAGCATTAAACCATAATTATTAGCCTTCATTGCTATTAATCAAAATGTAATCATAGCTTAAGAAGAGGGTTATTTGTACTACAAAAAGAAGATGAAGAATCCTGAAAAAGGATCATCGAATACAACCGTCTATACTTTACTTTTCCAAGCTCTAACTACAAAAATTTACTTTCTTTAGTCATTCTTTTTAGGGCTGGGCACAAATACTGAAAATCGAAAAACCGGACCAAACCGCGAACTTCAAAAAACCGAAAGAACCGAACCGAACCGAACTAGTTAGGTTCGGTGTCCACCTTCAAAAAATTAAAACCGAAATAGCCGAACCGAAGAACCGAACACACACCGAAATTTAATACATTACCCAAAAAAATTAAAATAGTCCAGGCCCATTAAGTTTAAGCCAAAAAAAAAATCCAATTGTAACAAGCCCTCTTTTGCTTTTGTATCCCTAATTTTCCACTTCAGTTGAGAAAATCAAATATCCTTAACAAAGGAAGGTGACTAGGATGTGTCTTTAGAATTAATGTATATCATTTATGTGTTTCTTAGTTATTCTTACTGTATGTATATAACACCTAGTAATCCTATATCATGGTTATGATTTTCTGTTCTTGTATCCTGCTTGTTTGATTTTGATTTCAATTTATGAGTTTTATGTTTTATTGCTTTTGAGAATATGAATTAGTGTAAATGGAATCGCTTCTAATATCATATCAAAAAAATCGAATTGAAAAAACCGAAACCGAACCGAACTTCAAAAAACCGAAACCGAAAGAACCGAACCGAACTAGTTTGGTTCGGTGTTCGGTGTCCACCTTCAAAAAATCGAAACCGAAATAGACGAACCGAAGTTTGATAAAACCGAACCGAAGAACCGAACGCCCACACCTAGTTCTTTTTGCTCCGGAATACTGCTGTAGCTTTAATATCGTCACATCGGATAAAGCTCATCAAAGGACTTTACTCTGAGGATAAATCAAGCTCAAGCTTAATCACTCAATTATTATTTGTTTCAGTCATTTTATGTGCTTGATCTAACGTCCATTCCTATTATTTAGTTATTTCATCTTCAATTACAAAATAAATCACGTATCATTTAAACCCCTAAATAAATTTAATTGTTCCCTCTATTTTTGACGCATCCTGTAATTGCAATTGTCTTGTCTTGTTCTCTAAAAAGCTCCAAAAACAATAGAATATTGAATGCTAAGAGAATTGTACTGATATCTGACCAAGAATAGTCTAAACAAACCCAACAATAAGTATTTATAATGGTCCGAGTCATGAGAATCAAGATGACAAAACTTCCATCGTCGGCACTGTTATACGAATTGTCAAAAGATATATGGTCCGTCAAATTTCCTCTTCAGCCTTCAAATTGCTTTCTTCAATCTTTCTGTGCTTTCTATTCGATGGATCGTAAAATATTATACAGTCCGTATAAATGCTCCGTAGAATTTCCCTTGGCTGAGTTACACACTGTTACTGATTGACGGTGGGTTTCACGGTTCGTCAAATAGTCTGCCACCCGTCGTTTTGCTCCGTGAAATTTCTTCAGGTACACTGTGACAAGTCTCCAGCACATTTGACGTCTCGCAGAATAATCTGCGGTTCATCTTTTGGCCCGTCAAATTGTCTGTTCAGTTACTTGTCATTTTTTTTACTTCTTTTTGCAATCTTTTCACGTAATTCTCCAACTTTCGCCATACAGACACTAAATACCTAAAACACAAAAAAAACCACATCAAAACAACACAAACTTGCTTGAAAACAAGTAAAACTCTTTGTTAAAAGCATCAAATATGCTGAAATTACGCGGCACATCAGTTATGACACACCAAGAAGAAGCATTGATTCTGATTCCAGATTTG
Source organism: Lycium ferocissimum (assembly GCF_029784015.1). Classification (NCBI taxonomy): domain Eukaryota; kingdom Viridiplantae; phylum Streptophyta; class Magnoliopsida; order Solanales; family Solanaceae; genus Lycium; species Lycium ferocissimum. The sequence continues at coordinate 34,014,745 of NC_081345.1, read as the reverse complement.
GAAAGGACAGATATCAGGGTCAACATGAAAGGTCCCGATACAGACCAGAACGAAGCCGGGGCGGACATTACGAGAGACCGGTTCCAAATAGGAAAGGTGAATCTAGTCAGAACAAACGCGAATTGCAGCCTAAGGTGGCAACAGTCATGAATAAAATCGAGAACCCGAGGCTGTCAGAATATAATTTTAACATTGATCTAGTAGAGCTGATTGTGACGATAGATAAAATCGATGGTGCAAAACGACCTAGGCCGATGTGAGGACCTAAGCCAGAGGTATATGAATCTATTTTGCGATTATCATGGGACTCATGGTCATCGGACAGTTGATTGAAGACACCTCAGGGACGCACTTGCTCAGCTGTTAAAGGATGGCTACTTAAGAGAATTCTTAAGTGACAGGGCTAAGAATAATTACGGGAAGCACAGGGATGTGGTTAAGCAAGAACATTCAAGTTGGGCCTCGTCATGTAATCAATATAATAATTGATGGGCCCAGAGAATCTGAAGCAATATCAAAGAAGGAACAAGTTACCCCTTTGGAACGGAAGTAGGAAAGAAGGTACACCTGGTGTCGGGTTGTCTCCGGAACTCAGGCTTAGAATTTGCATATTTTTGTTAAAAAATATTGATTGTTTCGATTGGTCAGGTTCGGATGAGGGAGAACCTTCTCCAGAAAGAATACTTTGAGTAGTGAGGACGGAAGTGCTCAAACAGGAAATTAATGAGTTGAAAAAAGAAGTTGCAGAGGATAAAAACATTCAGAACATTTTGCCTCGCCCGAATGATTTGGTGGTTTCTGCATTGATCAATGGCATTGTGATCTCAGGAACGGCGGTAATATCGAGGAGCATAAGGAATCTTATTCAGTGGAATGTTGTAGAACAGTTAACGAAAATGGGAAACATGGAGCTATCTGAACGGGGAATTATTAGCTTATTTCAGTCTGGAGTTGTGGAATTAGTGGTAGCCACCTCCGGTGGAGAAAGAAAGGTAGAATTTCGAGTAATCGACGATAATGAGGGTTTCAAGGCTATATTAGGGAAGTCATGGATTCAAGACTCAAACATTGTTGTGTCGGTTTCACGCAAGCGATTGGAATTTTCAGATTCAAAGAGAGTATTTCATGTTCCGGCAAGCAACTTTATTGAATGGAATGACCGGCAACAAAACCTTTAGGGATAAAAAAAAATTAGTTGCAAAAAACGCATAGGCGTCCTTGGGCCAAAATCGCATGGAGGTAAGTTTAAAATGAACTACAGTCAAATCTCTCTATAACAACATCTTTGGGTCCGAAATTTTTCAGCTGTTATAGAGGATTGCGGTTATACACGTATAACGGCATTGACAATTAAATAATATTTCATTGTTATAGGCAAAAAAGATGCATAAAATCTAATTTACATTTTTAATTGCCAAATTCTAAGCTTAATCACATTTTGTATAACGAAGGAAAATCGTTTAATGATGAATATATATATATATATATATATTCATATAATATTTTTTATTGTAATAGTTTATTAAATGATCAAATATTTGGTCAAAATCTCTACACTTATTATTGATAATCATAGATATTTCATTTTTATAAAGGTGATTAATTATTATATTACCATAAAAAGAAGATAGCTGTTATATGGGGGGGTAATTTTACAAAGACCGTACTGTTATAAAGTTGGTTGTTGCTGTTATAAGTGAAATGTTATTATAGAGAAGTAAAATATAACATAAAAAATCCGTTCCAAAAAAAGTTGGTTGTTATAAAGAGGTGTTGCTATATGCGGGTGCCATTATAGAGAGGTCTGACTGTATTTTATAATAAATGTTGCGGGAACAAAAGAGGTGGACCCAGGAACATAGCCCAGCAAAAGACAAACCCCAAAGGAAAAATAGGGATCAAAGATCGATTCTGGAGCACTTCACAATTAAAACGGAGAAAGATGGACCCGGAAGCAAAGGAAGAACATAGTAATGATTCGGAGATCCAAGAGAACCATGTGCTGTGCTCTTTTTTCCTTCGACCAATTTTCATCCCTAAAAAATTGAAGAAGGGTTTTTCCGGCAAGGTTTTTAACAAGTCAACAATAAGCATGTTACTCCCGATGATGATTGAAAGGTTTAGTTTGATGAAAATTTTGAGAAAAGCTTCCATGAAGAATGGCTACAAAAGAACCACGTGTTGCACTCTTTTTTCCTTTGACCGGTTTTCATCCCTAAAAAATTGAAGAAGGGGTTTTCTGGCAAGGTTTTTAACGAGGCAGCAACAAGCGTGTTACTCCGGATGATGATCGAAAAGTTTAATTTGACAAAAAAATTTAAGAAAAGCCTCCACGAAGAATGGCTACAAAAAAGTTTTATTTGACTCAAGATTCGTGTCAACAAGTATTTTTAAGACAACTATTGTTAGAACTGGGGACTATGTACCAGATGCAAAGTTAATATATGAATTGCAATAAATTTACTAATAAATTTGTTGTCTCGAATTTTTAGACTCATAGCAAGAAAAAAAAATTGTGATGATTAAATAAACCTTTTTCAGCCGAAAACATTGACTGAATGGTTAATCATTTCCGAGTAATATATGAAGTGATAAGTTTGCATTCAAAGCAAATAATGCCCAAATAAATCGGAGACGTTTGATTCATTAGCATAATTATAAGGCCTTATTCAAAGAAAACTGAACTGGATGGTTTATTCCCAGTCAGTAAAATCATAAATGAAGGTAAAAGAAAGAGAGAAAAAACCTCACGAAAAACAAAATCGAAAAAACTTGTGCATAAAAACCCGATTAAATCAAGTTCTTGAAAAATTTGGGTGTCCAATTTTCAAAAGTCACGCTCGTAATAAATTGAGTCCAAGATTATCGAGATGAACTTTGATAAAATGATAAACAGGTCATCCCGTATAAACAACAAAGTTAGTTTGGAGTCTAATAAAATAAGGGCTTCACCAGAAGAGTTATTGCGCAGAATGTGAAAGCAATGAAGGAAACACCTTCGGAAAACGATGCATCTGGGTAAGAAACACTTACGTTAAGTTTTGATTTATGTTGCATTAGAATAATAAAGCTTCGAAATTATAGAAAATTTGACAAAAATCATGCTAGTTTAGCTAGAAACAAAAGTCATCCATTAGATGCTACCGAAACACCGGTGATAAGTGCAAAAGTTGCTGCTACTTTAAAACATCTATTATCCTCGAAATAAGAATGAAAAATTCCTCCTATGTGACTATGGCAAGTCAATGTCAAAATGATACTAATTCTGTAAAGAACTTCTTAAACAAGATTAAGTCCGTGGCTCGTTTCCTCTTCAAACCTCTATGAGACCTTTTTCAAGGACTAGCAAGGAAAAGCTTAACAAGCTAATCGGTTGAATATCGAGAAGAGCATCAAGATCTACTCTTCTATAACTGAGCTTTTTGAATGTTCTCTTCTTTAGTTGTTGTCCGGTAGGTCGGATCCAACCTTCCTCTTGAGAAGCCTAAGAAGTGAAAATAACAGAAGGATGAAAAGGAAATGAAATTGCTGTAATTTATAAAAAGTACATGGGCTAAATGTCCAGGGCAATCCCTGTGGCCGGAGGAGATCCGGAATTTTCACTTCCTGGTTCATCTGTCTCAGGATCCTGGATGTCCTCGAGAGCCATTTCTGCAGCTTTCAAATCAATTGTTGATTCAAGAAGCGTCGTTGGGAGATCAAAATCAGGAGCACTTGCCTCTTCGAGTGTATTCCTCCTAGTCTCGAGAATGGCCAGATCACGATGGGAATCTTCAACACTGGCAACATAGGCTGGCCCCGGATGATGTTTAAATCATCTTCAAAACGCAGCTTTAATTTGAAATCCCACGTAAGAGGAAGTCAGAATTTTTAAAGAGTTTTCCCGATCCTGTAGTGAATTGGCCGCGTCTTCCAAACGTATTCTCAAAGAAGCCTGAAGGGAATAAAAGTCTCGGATATCGGCCTGAAATGTCTCTACTTATGCTAAAGACAGTTATTATCTTCCTGAAGCTTAATCTCCTGATGAGAAGGAGCAAGTGCACGTGCTAGCTCGACAGTAGAAGTAGCAGCAACATGACCCTTGAAGAGATAAATTGCAAAAAGGTTAATCGAAGATACTGGGGACTAGCGTAAAAAAAGATCGAAAGAAGTGATGAAAATGGTTACCTGAAGAAACAGATTGGCGAGGTGTATCAGAGAGGCTTCTAGGTTAGCAACCGGAGGCTTGGGGCGAGAAGACGAACCCGAGGCCCCTGCTTCAACCAGAGGAACAAAGATTCTTTGTGATGGCTCACCAACTAGAGGAGTAGGACTTTTTGGATGTGGATTGACAGGAGGGATCTTGACTTCTCCGGACGCTTTGCTGGAATCACCGGGCAATGGATTCGAGGCAGCACCGACTCAGGTCTCTTCATCGTCATCAATAAGAACTACCCTAGGAGGTTTCATCTCACTGTGGTTCTTTCCTCTTCACCAATCAGACATCATGCTCCTCCTGGAGCGAATCAAATTGGGAGAAGCATGTAATAATGCTACCACCTATTCAAAAATCCTAACTATAAGCTCCAGCTCAACGGGAACGGCTGAAGAAAGAAGTTCGAAGTATGATGATATTATACAAAAAGAAAATAAAGGAAAAGAAAAGAACAGAATAAGGACTCACGAGTGGGATTCCAAGCCTCCGAGAAGGGCTCAAGTTCAAACCGGTGGAGATGACTAGTTCGGATCATGATGAACCTATGGAGCCAATCGCGGTCAAAATCATCCTCTAGATTAATGAGGCTACGCTTTCCCCCGGAGTACAAGTGAACTAACCCTCCCCGCAAACCCGAGGAGCATATAAGTGCATCAGATGATCGAGGGTAAAAGGAACTCCGGCTTGATCAGCCAAAAATTGAATACAATAGACAATGCGCCAGATTTGAGGAGCAACTTGTCCGACACAGACACAATACCGGCGACAGAAATCTTCAATTATTTGGGGAAAGGGAAGACTGAAGCCTATCGTGAAAGGGTAAGTATAAACCATGGAAAAACCATCCGAGTGATGGTTTATCTTGGTCCCATCATTAACGGCAGCGATTGCAATTTCGGGAGTAAAATTGCAATCAGCATGAACTTTGGGGATAAAATCAGCAGTGATAAAAGACAATCTCTTCGACGCTTTGATGATGATGGACAACACTGAAGTCATCATGATATTTAAACCCGGTAGGAAGAATATCGACGACAAGAGAATTCAAATCAATCTCTTGATTTAAAGGAGAAGGTGGAGCTTTTCTAAAATGGCGTCCAGGCGAAGGATTGTTAGAAAAGTTTTGCTTAAAAATGGAAAAGAGTTGATTGAGTTTGGTGGCTGATTTCTTGCCTTATTTATAATCCAAGCGGGGAAGATGGAACGTTTGGCATTCAAAGGGACACAATTTCCAACGAATGGCAGCTTTATGTCAATCGTGTTGATTGAAGGGTCGCCAACGATTTGCAACAGGCACATTAACTTCAAAGTTGGCAGTTATTTTTTGAATGAATCGAGTCAATTCACTTTCCCGCCTTTAAGTGATCGATCTGGTGACGTTTTCAATTCCACTCTCCGGTTTTCACTTTATTATACCGGAGAGTGGGGGACTATCTGTATACATGCTAAAATATAGCCTGACACGTGGAAAAGTAGTATTGAAACACATGGCAGGAGAATATATAACGATATAAGTTGACTCATTTAATTGAGATGAAGAACTCCGATGGTGACCGGAGTTAATCTATCAAAAGCAGTGGCACCGGGTCATTAATGAAAGAGTAACGTTGCATGACTAGCTGTGTACGGAGAAGTCGTTACGATTTAGAATTAAACCATAATTATTAGCCTTCATTGGTATTAATCAAAATGTAATCATAGCTTAAGAAGAGGGTTATTTGAATATAAAAAGAAGATGAAGAATCCTGAAAAAGGATCATCGAATACAACAGTTTACACTTTACTTTTCCAAGCTCTAACTACAAAAATTTACTTTCTTTAGTCGTTCTTTTTGCTCCGGAATACTGCTGTAGCTTTAATATTGTCACACCGGATAAAGTTCATCAAAGGACTTCACTCCAAGGATAAATCAAGCGCAGGCTTAATCACTCAATTATTATTTGTTTCAGTTATTTTATTTGCTTAATATAACGTCCATTCCTATTATTTATTTATTTCATCTTCAATTACAAAACAAATCACATATCCTTTAAACCCCTAAATAAATTGAACTGGTCCCTCTATTTTTAGGTTATAACAAATATAACATGCTATAAGAATTTACTTGCATTTTTCAACTTGCTACTTTTAGTTATTATTGATAGCTAACGATAAGTACCTTTTAAATAAATTGTCTGTATAATTTTTTTTTTTTAGTAAAACTCTATTTATTCAAAGTAATATATAGAGAGTATTACAATATACTGATGCAAGCATACGGCCATTTGATATATCACCATTCACCAGCTAATATAGATTCCCAAAAAAAAAAAAAAAAAAAAATCCAATTAGGTTGACTGAAGAAATTTAAGAGGCCTCTTTTGAAGATATATGAGTAATTTCCCAGTGGATTAGGTGTAGCTTATTAGATCCCGCATGAGATATTAAAACAGACAACTATTAGTACTATTTTGATCTAATTTCGTGGACTAAGCTCCCTAAAAGCGTAGCGACACAATGCCTTCTTAAAACACAATACACCAACATCCTAAATGCTTTGTGGCGACAAAGTGAGTTTGATTGATGGACTACAGGACTAGCATGAATTGGACAATAATATTAAACAAAGTAACAGAGAAATCTGAACACGAAGTCATCCACTGTGATAGCACTAAATTTTAATGACTGAAGAAGTATACTACTTCCAAGCAATTATAGCCCAATATGCCCATAAGGTCGCATCTTTATTGGCATTGTTGTTTTCCTCGTGATGGGGTGAGAGGTATCGTGTGATTAAAAACAAAGCTAGAATTTTAAATTTATGAGTTTTAAATTGTAGAAAAAATTGCTTATTGAATTTTAAATAAATTACCTATACATATTAAGTAAATTTTTTAAAAATAAATAGTACTCTAATTTTTGGAGCAAACCTATTGAGTTTTGTTGAACCTGTAAGCAATAGTAGCTCTACTCTTGGATGTGATTGATGAGATTCCTTTACCTTTTTATTAGTATTGGCGTTTGGGTATAGGGGAATTCCTCATTAAAAATAAAGTGAATTTAAATTGGTCTGATCAATAAATATTAACTACCTTGTAATATATATATAAAACAAACAGTGTGGGGGTGAGCCTAGGGGATTAGGGATATATATGCAGCCACTAACGGCCAGAGTAGATGCGCATGCGTAAGGAAACTCAGCGATGACTGCGGGCATAAAATGATTCTCATCTATCTGGTCTGCTTTCATCCAAAAGAGATTGACATATTATATTGCCCCAAATAGTATTAATAGACAAAATCTTCAAATAGTCGGTTGCAGGATCTTTTATTGTACACACGTTATACACAATTAAATATTGCGACTTTGTTCTTCATTAATAATTGAAAAAATATTTTTACTCACATTTAATATTATACTAAATCAAACAATTTAATTATAAAAATCACAAATTAAAACTAAAAAAAAAAATACTCCATTAGTTAAAAGTTTATTTCGAAGACACGTTGATTTTGCACTTATTTATAATTAGATAAATCTTTGTTGTGATATGTAGAATGTATCAATTTGTTGCAATTTGTTTGTTTGGTTTTGACTTGACACGAGATTTAGACAAAGTAAAGAAAACTTTTAAATTTTATGATCTTAAACTTAGATATGTAGAATGTACCACAATGCTCTCTAATCTTGTAATTTTAAATGTGTCATGTAGAAAATTGGAACTAAAAAGTTTCTTTTTTTTTTGGTAACTAAGCTTTTCCATTAATCACCAAGTGAATATTTACAAAACTAGCTAGATAACACATCCAGCCATAATCTCAAACAAAATTGCTAAGGCGTAAAGAAACATGCATTTGTCTAAATAATTTGTTGCGGCGGCATGCAATGGTTCGGGCAATTATATCCTCCGTCTTCTCCACTTTCTCAAACACTCGAGCATTTCGTTCCAGCCAAATGTAGTGGATAAACTCAGCATACACCATTTTCAATACTTTTGCCTGGACAGTCTTCCCTTTCGTATGTTAACGAAATCCGGTGGTATTTTAATATTCAACCAATGTAGTAATCTATCCCATACTTTTGTGGCAAAGTAGCAATCTCCAAATAGGTGGTCACGGGTTTCATCTACTTGTTTGCACATGACACACTTGGGTCTAAAGTTTGACCATGTAGTTGCAACCACATAGTGAAAGGTCGCGCTCTGGTTATGGCACATCAAACCTTTCATTCCATTTTTTGCATATGTTGTAGTAGACTTGTCTAACCTACTCTTTTTATTGTAATTTGTAAAATTGTTCTTTAACCCCTATTATCTTTCTTAGCATCCAACTCGCTTGTTTTGGAACAAAGTCACACTTTGTCCCTTGATATAATAGGGAGTGTACCCATCTAATCCGGTATATCTTGCTTGTGAGCTAAAAGAAAAGAGATTTTATCCCAACTTTTAGTGATTGGGTCCAAATAAAACTCCTACAATAGGCCTCGATGGCTTTTATAACTTTCTTTGGGATCACAAACAATTGTACAAGCCGACCGTGCGATAGTGTTTTGGAGTCCGTGGCCAGAGATTTTTGACACTATTTTATCGATGGGGGCATCAGATATCTAAATGGGAGCTCCCCTTGTCGCCTTTGAGTCATCTTCCTTGTCTTTAATTGCCATCTTCCTTTGAATTTTCATTTAAATAGTGTTGGTTTCAAATATTCTATTTGGTGATTATATATCAACATGTATCCTTTTTATTTTTCTCGGTGATAATGTTTTCTTTGAATTTCTCTGCGAGATAATGGATGAAATAACCATTTGAATTGGATGCTAACCTTTTAGAAAATTACTTACCCACAGATACAAGATTGCGTTGACTCCTACTTTGCACTTGTGTTCATACGCTTAATTTTAACGTTTTAGCATTTGGCATAAACCTTGGTAAATTTCTTGCTCGGTTTTGCATAAGTACGGTTATTTGCTGAGTTGTCTCTTTTGCCATTCTAATAACATTTTCCTTAGTTCCAAAAATTAGACTCAAGTTCCATGTTCAAACTTAGCTTACACCAGGGATGAATGATGATGCACATTGATCAAATTGGTGTCATAGGAATATCTTTACCAAGTGTATATATGACAAACATCAATCTATATATAATTGATCTTGTTGTTTGTGAAATATTCCCCTTTCCATGCCACTTCGATCGGTAACAAGTTATGAACACAAACTGACATTCCCAAATTGCAGGTTTTTCTTTGTTCCACGGTGTTGTATCCATATATTTTGTAAATGACAATGGATATATGTGTCATTATAAAATCATATACTTCCGTTGATAGCATGGCTATAATTATGCATGTTATCCTGATTTTAGTTCCTTTATCTTGAGAAGTGCCTAAACTAGTTTTGATTGTCTGATATTAAGCTCTCTGTTTGTCTTTAGAAGTCCCCCTAATGTTTTAACCAAGACATTAGGGTAGAATAGAGAATGCGGAAAGTGGCTAATTATATGGTAAAATTTCTTGATTAACTATTGTCCATCTCCCGCCTTTCTCCCACTATAGTGTGTTGACCAAAGCCTAATATCGGGTGTTTATATATTTGTGTGTATATGCTAAATCCCCGTCGGCATTAATGTTGGCCTCACTATTAAAAATGTGGAGGCATGTGTGGCTGTAGCTGGTTTTGCGGGGAGAATGGAAGAACATGTTGCGCTTTTACAACTTTTCCACAATCATGTCCCACTTTTTGACACACACCACTACGGTTTCCATTACGATGAAATATAATAGCATCACTTGCTATTTCATGTGTGTAGCATAGGATATGCAAACATAGGACATCCAATGGGAGAATCACGACTAGCAATTCATGGGTAATTTAGGTAGTTTTTCTAAATTAAAACGGCAGAGACACATTATTCGAGGCAATATGGGCGAATACACTATCTATAATAACACGAAATTTTACAATGTAATATCCGTCCTCGTGATAGTATAGTACAGGCGGAGTTACCTGCGACCATATTTGATTGATGAATCGCTTCATAAAATTGCAGTTTCACCCAAAACATATACTATAAACTTTTCCAATGTTATGCCGGAGTTATATAATCTAGAGGCATACCATTCGATGCTACTCGATTGCCAGCAAACAAACTAGCCCATGGAGCGGCAGGCACTTTCTCGTTCATCCTCGCATTCTCACCAATTGTCGGTAGTTGTTGTGCAGCAATTGGCGTCTCCGTCAGTACTGGGGCTGGGCCCTGGGTAGAACTTCTATTCTGTTGCACCGATGATTTCTCCTTAGGCGAAACGGGTCTTCGATCTGGGATAATCACATCGTGATTTTTGACTCCACCCCTTTTTTTTTTACTCTTGACCCTCAAGACCCGTTGGTGTCATCGGCGTTTTGTCTTTCAGATCTCCATCGTCGGGTTGTACTCCTTGTATCCTAGAACTAACAGAACTTCCGATTATTTGTATCGTCTCTTTCTTTGGCCGGCCACGTCCTCTCTTCACTGCCATTTCTCAGACGGCGCACGTTTACTTAACCTGCGCCGAGAGCAGAGAGAGAAAACTTTAGTGTTATTCCAATGAGAAGAAAAAAAGATATTTTTGCACTCGAACTAAAAAGTTTCAAAAATGAAAAGAGACATTTTTTTTTAAAATGAACTAAAAAGGAAAGTAAGACAAATAAATTGAACGGAGGGACTAAGAAAAGAGAAGCCAACATGGGTCCATTCATAAATGGCGAAGGTACAAGCCGACCGTGCGTCCATCAGCTTGTCGCCTTTGAGTCATCTTCCTTGTCTTTAATTGCCATCTTCCTTTGAATTTCTTAAATAGTGTTGGCTCTATTCTTTTGGTGATTATATATCAACATGTATCCTTTTTATTTTTTTGGGTTAACTTTCTTTGAATTTCTCTGCTTGACCTTACTTACCCACAGATACAAGATTGCGTTGACACCTACTTTGCACTTGTGTTCATACGCTTAATTTTAACGTTTTAGCATTTGGCTAGCTACTCTTTTGCCATTCTAATAACATTGTTCCTTACAAAAATTAGACTCATGTTCAAACTTAGCTTACACCAGGGATGAATGATGATGCACATTGATCAAATTGGTGTCATAGGAATATCTTTACCAAGTGTATATATGACAAACATCAAGTGATAATTGATAATGTGAAAACTGACATTCCCAAATTTTATTTTGTAAATAGTCAGTCAAAACATATACTTCTAGTGCTAACTATTACTGATAGTTCCTCTTGAGAAGTGCCTAACTATTACTGATATTAGCTCCTCTTTAGAAGTGCCCCTACTTTCTGCAATAATTATAGAAACACCTTCCCAAACTAAAGGGTATTTATATATATACTCCTGAGTCAAAAATGTTGTGTTTAGATGAACATGTTGCTCATACTCTACACCTACCACTACTTACATATAGACAATAATGTGTGTATGTTGGGAGATTAGCATGTAATATTTTTAAATTAAAACTGACACTAACCGGTACTTATAATAACACCAAGTAATATTTCGAGAAGTAAAGTTAAGATATAAGAAAAAGCAGAAAAAATAATGTTATGGTTAGCACTTGGAAGGGGCTCAATGATTATTAGTACTTTCTTCTTCCTTTTTTTTTTTTTTTTTTTTTTTTTTCTTTTCTCAAGACTGCTGTTTTTCACTTTGTAATTCGCAGTAATGCCCTTCTTTTGGGGTGATCTTTAATTTTTGTCCATCAAAATGAAAGTATTTAACTTTTGTCCTTCGCCTAAAACCTCAGAGTTCCGGATTCGAACCCCTGCTCAGGAGAAAATTTAAAAATAAAAAATTGCTAGGTCGAGTTAGGCAAATTATGCCTAATGGGGCAAAGCTTGCCTGCAAAATATGCCTTAAGATAGAGTTTTGCAGGCAAACTATGCCTTAGCAAACTCTACTTGATAAGACATAGTTTGCAGGAAACTTTTGGCCTGTCTTCCAGGTACACACATGCATATTGCTTTTCTATTTCATGCCCTTGATTTAATGTCATTATTTATCATGCTAATTTTGTACACAAAAAGGCAGAGTTTTGCCTTCAAAATTCTGCCTTGCGAATCCAAATTTCTGTCTTGCAATTTTTTTTATTTTTTTTTACAGAGCTGGGGTTCGAACCCAGAACCTCGGGGTATTAGGCGAAGAACAAAAATTAAAAACCACCCCAACTGAAGGGAAATCCGTGCAAAAAAAAAAAAAAATTATTTGTAAAGATCTTGAACTAAACGTATTGATCATGGTGCACTTGTGCACTACCCAAAGTGCATTTGAATCATAATGGGCCTCCAGGATATAATGTTTGGGCCTGACCCCTCAAGCGACGAAACAAGAATTCCAGGAAATTTTTTTTTTTTTTTTTTTTTTTTTTTTTTGTGCGTATTTCATTCAAAGGCACTGTCTTTAATTTTTGCCCTTCGCCTAATACCATGAGGTTTGGGATTTGAACCCGACTCAGTAAAATGAAAATCGCAAGACAGAGTTTCGTAGCAAAATTAGGCCTATTTGGGAAAAGTTGGGCCTTAAGGCAGAGTTTTGCAAAATTTCAACTGAGTAAAAAAAATTGTCTTAATGCAAACCTAGAGTTGCCTTATGCCTGAAGGCAATACTCTGCCTTAAGTAGAGTTTGGAGTCAAACTCTACTTGATCAGGCAGAATTTGAGTCAAACTCTGCCTGATTAGGTGGAGTTTGACTACAAACTCTACTTAAGGCAAAGTTTGAAACTCTAAAGCAAGAGTTTTGCAGATGAAACTTTGCCTTGCGAATATAAACTTTACCTTGCGATTTTTATTTTAAATATTTGACTAAGCGGGGTTCGAACCCAAAACCAAAAGGTTTTTAGCGAAGGGTAAAAATTAAAGATGACCCCCGAAGAAGGGCAATCATGCAAATTGCCCAAGAAATTTCTCTAACTCTGTTAGCAATTAAAACAAGAAAATGAATATAGGTGTACTTTAATTTTTCCTAAAAATATATGCTACTGTCGCAATTCAGATATTTTATATGGTTATCAAACATCATTTCATGTTAGCATTTTGGTCTTGTCACGCCCCGAGCCATGGCCTGGGCGAAACACGGCACTCGGTGCCTTACTGCATGTGACCGAGCGAACCACATGGCTTGCTAAATCATCATGAGGCATAACATGAGCGGAATATAACGTGAATGCATGATGAGCCTTTATAAAACGTAATAAGTCATAATACTTAATAAAAATACTTGTTTAAACATGAGTACGAAAATAACATGAATGAGCCAAAATGGCTATACGACTCCGAAAGTCTGACATAACATAACTGACTTGTCTAGTCTATGAAGCCTCTACCATGAGTCTGACTGGAAAACATACTTACTGGGAAAAGGCCCCCAGCATACCTTAGATGCATAGCTAACCACAAAACAAAAAGTTGACCAAACCCCGAATGAGATGGGGCTCACCAATATGCTGATACGAATGTTGTCCTACAGAGCAGATGTGTCGTCCTGTAAATCTGTACTTGCATCGTGAAATGTAGGCCCCCGAGCAATAGGAAGGGGACATCAGCACATTAAATGTACTGGTATGTAAAGCAACTAAATGAAATAACATGGCATATAAAGTAATAAAGATAAGAACTGAAGTTGAAACTGAAACCTGGTTATGAGCATGAACATGAATACATATATAATATAAAGCATGAGTAAAACATGGTAGGTAGGGAGAGCATTTCATAACCGACAATATAATATCAGCACGTGGGTATGTGGAGTCTGGTACCTCACCGGACCAGTAGAGCCCCCATACCTTGCCAGGGTATAAGGTGGTAACGTGCCTGATGGATCCATTCAGTGTAAAATTAAGGAATCGTCCTAACTGGGCGGAGCGATCCTTGTCCTACGGTGGCTACGTAGTTTCAGGCTATCTGAGCCTTCTCGGTAATTCGTGCAACTCCCAAAAACATGAACATGATATAATTGGCTAAGAAGCCTATGATTTTCGTGAATTAACTTGTAAACATGACTTGTAATCATGATTTCACGAAATAACTTGTAAACATGGTTTCATGAAATAGCTTGTATTTAGCATGTATGTATCTTGTATCATGGCATGAAAGTAATTATATAATATAGTTGTATGAAAACTTGTAGACATGTAGGATATTCATGAAATAATCATTCTTAGTTAAAAACATGCATGCAAGAACCCATAGAATACAAGATATGGGTTTTCATGGATTACGGACTGACTCTCAATAATCATATGGAATTATTAAAAACACAATGACAGAATAATAGCAATTCATACATAATCTATTCATGGATATGGACCTAGGGTTGTCATGAAGATGGTGTAGAAACCCTAGTTTTAGTAGAGAATCATAATTTATGGATTATGAGCTGTGGGGAAGAACAATGATGTTCCCACACGTAGATAGTAACCCTACATACCTTAATCGCTCCAAAACTTGAAGAAAAGTCTGAATCTTTGAAGAAGAATTCCAAAAGCTTTGAATTTGAAACCTTGAGAAGAGTTTTCACTGATTTTCGTAGCTACTGTTCGTAGCTCAAAGGGTACTGCTCCAGACCACCAAACCCAATCTTCACCATTCATATTTTAGACTTATGTGTTATGAACACTTAGTTAAAATTTGGGCTCGATCGAACGGTTAGATTATCAGGAAACACCAAATTAATATGGCTGGTCTAAATGAAACTCAACAGAAAAATACTAGAGTTTTCTCCAACTTTTTACAACTCTTGATTTTTATAGGGTAACGGGATGGATGGATTTATTCTGGTCTTTATAAATGATAAATCTTTTAGAATACAAAGGTTCTTGATTAAAATATTTACCTTAGAGGAAACCTTAGGAAACTAGATTGCCAAACCAAATTCTTGAAGGTTTTTTGATTTTTTCTTGATGGCAAGAATGAGTTTCTTGAAAGATTGAAGTGCCTAGGTTCTTTAGGGATGGAGGTAGAGAGAAAAATAATAGTATCTTAGGGTTTATAATAGTGTTATGGACGTTTTTTCTTCATAAAATAATAAAATAGGGAGTCCCTATTCGAGTAGGAAAAGGCTAAAAAACGTAACCCAAAATCTGAGAATTCTGCTCTAACCAGCGTTAGTAAAATAGGCATAAATCTTAGTACAGAACTCTGTTTGAGCTCCACAAGATACCATTGGAAAACTATTTCAAAGGGCTACAACTTTCATATTTTAAGATTTCTCAAATTATCAACTAATCAAGGAGTTACGGGTGCCTGAAGTAGGCTGGTCAACCACTTTCGTAATACGTATAAACTTTCAAATTTTTTTTGCTAAAACTCTAACGATACGAGTCTAACGTGAGCTCTAAGATACGAGGTGGTACAATCTAATGTCTAAAGCATATTTTCATTGTAATCCCATAAGATAGAGCTTGAAGTGAAAAAATTTAGACACTATTGGTGGTAATGTGTCTACCTTCCTTAAAACTTGTTTGTGATTTTATAAGTATTCCTATTACTTAATTGCCTTAGAGGAAAGGCAAGGTTCTTGTTTAAATAGTGTTGTTTGTGATCTTGAGTGCAAATTATTTTAAAGGGGCAATTTGCAGGATTATCCTTCGCTGGAGTGGTCTTTAATTTTTATCCCTCAAATTAATGGTCTTTAATTTTTGCCCTTCACTAAAAGCCTCTTGATTCCGGGTTCGAACTCCCGCTCAATCAAAAATTAAAAAAAAAATTTGCAGGGCATAAGTTGGGTTTCAAACTCTGCCTTAAGGATAAAAAAAAAATTAAAAAAAAAAATTGCTGGAATTTTGCAAACTTCCGCCTTAAGGCCTAACTTTGAGTAAATGTTTGTCTTAAGGCATAAGTTGGACCACCTTGCGAATCCCAGCTTCGGCCCTGCGAATCCCAACTTATGCCTTGCAATTTTTTTTAATTTTTTTTAATAAGCCTGGGTTCGAACCCAGGACCTCTGGGTGTTAAGCGAAGGACAAATATTAAGGACCACCAATTTGAGGGACAAAAATTAAAGACCACGCCAAAACAACGACAATCAGCGAAAAAAAAAAAGTTTTTAAAGAGGGCCTTACAGCTTGGGCCTCACGATAGACGTGGGAGTTCTCGCTCACATTAGAAGCCCAAATGATTTGGTAGACGGGTCATTTGCACTTTTGATCCTATTTTGTCTTTGGTTTTAATTTTTTTCCTTCAAATGGGATGGTCGTTAATTTTAGCCCAAAATCGAAATTATGCCTATAGGGGCATAGCTTACGCATCATAATATCTACAAGTTATGTCAACTCCCTTTAAAGAACTTATGCTCATTTAGACATAAGTTCGATTTTGAAGGACCAAAATTAAAGACCAACCCATTTGAAGGACAAAAATTAAAGATCAGTTACTTACGCATCATAATATCCACAAGTTATATCAACTCCCTTTAAAGAACTTATGCCCATTTAAACATAAGTTCGATTTTAAAGGACCAAAATTAAAGACCAACCCATTTGAAGGACAAAAATTAAAGACCAACCCATTTAAAGGACCAAAATTAAAGACCGGTTCAGTGCACCAGTTGGTGGACATCACTTAACTAAAAGGACCATTAGTCAAAGGGAACAAAATCGGGCCATTTGCACTGCGGTTCCTATTTCGTGTTGGTCTTTAATTTCGACTCCTCAAGACAAATAACTCTTGCGTTAGACATAAGTTTATTTCTTCGCATCATAATATTCAACAAGTTATGCCGGGGAGCTTAAAGAACTTATGTCCTGCTAGCCATTAGTTCGATTTTGAAAGGAAAAAAATAAAGACCAGCCCATTTGAAGGGAAAACCGTGCAATTTCTTCAACAATATACTCTGGAATTGTCTGTTTTAACTTGTAAACGTTAAAAAATTAATTCAATTAATAAGACATACTTTATTCTTCCAATTAGAAGCTTGGAAACTTATAAAAATAAATATGAATCTATGTTTTATTATGCACAAAAATTACCTGAAAATATGTATTTAGTTTTCCTCATGACTTTGCTGACCTTTCACGAATAAAACTATAATACAGAGATTATGTAGGATGCTTACATATATTGTTGGAAATAAAGAAATGGTGCAAACTTACTTAGCATAATGTAAAATTTCTTAGAATGTATGGATATAGCAATCAAAAGCATGTACATACAATAACTAATGATCATTAATTACAAGTACCTTCCATCAATTACTCCTCCGTTCACTTTTACTTGTCCAGTATTCTAAAAATAGATTTTAACTTTTACTTGTCATTTTTAGCATATCAAGAAAAGACGATTTCTTTTTCCTGTTTTACCCATAGTATTAGTTACTCATTTCAAATCATCTTTCAAATTCATTAAAAAAAAAATGCACCAATTAACATGGGTATCATGGTATATTAAGCACTTCATTTATTATTTTTTAAGGGACGTGCAAAATTCATAGTGGACAAGTTAAAGTGGATTGAGGGAGTAATTGATCAACAGCAGACGCGGGCTCTCCATTAGAGAGAAGAGAAACAGTGCATCCATTTTTTCTTTAGAACTTTTACTTGCGGACTTAGACGTCTGATGGCTAGATATAACCAAAGCAAAGAACTACGTTTACAACTTTACATACATACATATCTACTACAGCTTCTACATACATCATACGCGTTGACTGACCACCTTAAAAGTCAATTTCCTAATTTCCACCAACTTTTTTCTTACTCATGAACATTCAACAACTAATCGATGCATATATTATGGGGTCATATGATTCAGAATATAATAGTCTGATGCTTATAAGGTGATAATAATAGTTATGTTATGCGAAATGTCATACATATTAAAATTATGTCCTTATACGGCCAACTAAATTATCGCTAAATGTGATTAAAAGTAGAATATTAAATATGTTAATTGTTCGATCTCCTTTACACCTTCATATTTGTATGTTTCAAAAGATTGAAATCCTTAAAAAATTAGTTATAAGCTTTTCTGTATTTGTTTTTGCTATTAAATGACTAAATGTAGGGATCAATTGATCTATATATATAACTTATTTCTTCGGTGAACTCTAGTTAAACATGCTAAATTAATCGGCATGAAGGGAGTACAATACTTAGATTAAGAATAGTCACACACCAAAAAAGAAAGAATATGAACATGTCATTTTTATATTAATTAGTAAAAGACAAAGATAAGCTTCTACATATAGAATATAATAGATTAATCAATCAAAACATTATAAGTATTTAATTTGCCACAGCTCTATGTAGTTAAACTTTAGACCTAGTGTTTTATTAAGTATATACAGTACTATAACTTGATTAAACGTAACCTTTGTTCTTCGAGAGGATTAGTGAAGTGCTTACTTACATACAATGCATGTTGCAAAAAAGAAAAAAATGTACTATCTTTTAAATACGTACAGTAGTATTGATTATTTAATCTTTGTTAGTTAACACTACAAGTATTGTGTTAATTTATTACTTAACATTGTCATTTTAACATAATTTGGTGCATGCATTATCTAAAAAAAAATTCCATCCATATTCCAACTACAATCAAACCTCTATATAATGGCAGTGTTTGTCTGAAAATTTCATGACTGCTATAGTGAGGTGCTGCTATGTATGTATACTGACATTTGATGTTTAGATTTCATTTAGCTGTCATAAACAAAACTACGCAATTTTTTTTATTTATTTTTTTACTTTTTATGCTAGTATAAACGAAACCAAAAATACTTGTTAATTTTAAAATCCCAATTGATTTTCATAATTCATTAATTAAAAATTGAAAAGGCTAATAAATTACCAAGAAATTCATACCTAATTATACCATACCGATAAAGAATTAAAATATAAGGAGCATATGCATTTAAAATTAATTGAAAATGTAAATTTTCAAGTTTGATGTAAGAATTCTAAGGCCCCGTTTATCCATAGAAACAAAAAAAAAATTCACTTTTTTTGGAATTTTGGAGTTGGAGTTGCAGTTGTGTTTGGCCATAGTTTTTGAAATTGTAGTTTTTGGTGAAATGTAATTGTAAAAAAGTGAAAATACAAGTTTTTAGAGTTTTTGAAAATACAAAAGTTATTTTCGAATTCTTTTTGAAAAGTGAAAAAAAAATCCGGAATAAAGTGAATAACTCTTATGGCCAAACGCCTACTAAAATTGTAGATTATTTCATAAATTTTCAGTCTCTTACTAATAATATAACGCCGACAAAGATTTTTGTCGAAAAGTGAAATAGCTTCCCGAATAAAGAACTTAATAGTATAATTGAAGATTTTTAGATATTCGTACTTGAAATTTACTATGTACATGACATTAATGATGATTTTCATAAATATTTTAATAATTTATTTTATAGATAATATATTTCTTACAAAATATTATTACACAATATTTGTGTGGTTGTTATAGAGAGGTAATTTTACAAAACCGCTATAATAATGATTTGTTATAGAGAAGTAAAATATAACATAAAAAATCGGTTCCAGAGAAAATCAGGCCGTTATAGTAAAATGTTGTTATAATAAATGGCAATTATAGAGAGGTTTGACTGTATGACTTGCTACCCCAGTAGTCTAGCCTGTATACACTCTCTGTCTCAAGTTACATGAGGATTGACTTATTTGAGTAGTCAAAAAAAAATTTCTTTAACGTATTATTTATCATTTATTCATTGTTAGTTATTATTTAGCATTAAAAATTTCCCTTAAAATAATGCTAAATTAACTAACAACGATTAAATGATAAATAGTAAGTCAAAGAAAGAGTTAGCTACTTATTATTCTAAAATTATTTGTAATTTATTTTATAACAACCTATAATATATTCTACATTTACAATTGATTTAGCTAGAACCTATATTTATTATACTTAAATATAGGATATATATTTGAGTGTTATATTTATGGAAACAAAATCTATTCCAATTTAAATTAAAATCAGTTTTTAATGTTCACGATTCACGCAAATATCCTCCCATTCCATATCTGATCTCATATCTCATTCAAACAGCTAATAAATTCAAAAAAAATTGAATTCAAAAAGTACATTCATATTTTTAACCCCCAAAAAAAAAAAGGTTCAAAAACTAGTTCATCAAAAAACTTTGAAAAATAACAATATCAAACCAGTGAACAAAGCTCGTTTTAAACGACGAATATATATATTTGAATTCATCTGTTGAAATATCGAAATCAAGTTGAGTTCATAATTGAGTTAACAACGTTTTCACTGCAATTTTTTTATTTTTTTGATTATTCTGAAATTTTGAAAAATATAGTCAAAATATATGAAAAATATATCCGAAATATAGTCAACTTAAAATAATAAGTAATATTACATAATAATCAAAATACAATTAAAATATAGCCAAAATATAGTCATAATTGAAGTAGCAACGTTTTCACTGCAACTTTTTTTTTTTTTTTTTTTTTTTGAATTTTTTCTAAATATAATCAAAATATATGAAAAATATATCTGAAATATAGTCAACAGAAACCAGAATAAGTAATATTGAACGTAATAATCAAAATACAATTAAAAATATAGCCAAAATATATATGAAAAACAACTATTAAAATATCAATTCAAAACATTAGGAATTGAAAATTCGGTTCTATCCTCTCACCTCGTCGGAAATAGAAGCTTTCTTATCCATTTCACTTGAATCTAACAAAAAACAACCAAGAACAAACGGTGATAATTAACTATTTAAAATTCTTGATTCAAACGAAAAAAAAAAAAATATAAGTTAAATACATGGTGAAATTATTTAGAATCTTATGGGAATTAGATTTGAATTATGAGTGAAATTAATTATTAATTAGAGATAAACAAGGAATTAAAACTATTGTCCGATTTTGGAGGAAATATATGCTAAATATTTAACTAAGACCGTTTTTTTTTTTTAATTTAAAATGATAAATAGTAAAAAAGTCAAAGAAAGTAAATAGTTATATTTTAGCTACTAAATATAATTATTCTAAAATTATTAAATAGATAATAATGTAAGTTATGCCAAGTAAATTTTACAAATTAGTTAGCTTTACTTAACATTGTCATATTAGCATTAATTATCTAAATTCTTTGGGTCCATATTCGAAGAATCAGTTGCCTATATATATAATCTGAAATAACACACACTGTATTCTCATATCATCTCTATCTAATTGAAGAGAAACAGAGGAATTTTAGAAGAAGGTTTAAAGGGAAAGTGTTGCAAAAAAATATCAGAAATGCAAGCGAGTCTCTCTTCGAGTTTCAGTTGTTACTCCAACACTACTCTTACAGAAATTGCTGCTAGAGTTGTCGAAGAATTTATGGCTGAAACTGAAACAGAGCCCGAATTTTTCTTCAATTGTAACGAGCCAGAACATGAAAAGGAAGAAAAGGATCAGATAAATGAAAATCAAGTAGTAAATGAAGATGATGATGATGATGATGACTTTGAGTTTGCTTTTGTTACCACAGGATCTGATAATTTTTCACCTATTTCTGCTGATGAAATCTTCGACAACGGTCAGATCCGTCCAATTTTCAACAAAAACTTATTGTTAGACGACGTCGAATTCAAATACAAAACCTCTTGTAATTCGGAGAAGGTTTCGACTCCACAGAAGTTAATTCGAGTTCCGTTAAGGAAACTTTTCATCGAGGATCGTGAATTTACGACGTCGTCCTGTTCATCGTCGGAAGCCGACGATTTAGAAGGAATTCCTCCGGGAACATACTGTGTGTGGAGGCCGAAAGCGGTGGAAGAGTCTCCAACTGATGAGAGGTGTAAGAAGAGTAACTCTACTGGCTCCTCATCGAAGCGGTGGAAGTTACGTGACTTTCTTTACCGGAGTAACAGCGACGGTAAAAAGACTTTCGTTTATTTGACAAAGAAAGAAGAGAAAGCAGAGAAGACCAGGACTGACGACTCTGTTAAGATCAACGGAAAAGTTAACGGAGTTCCCGTCGGTAAAGGTAACGGAGGTGATAAACGGAAGTCATACTTGCCGTACAGGCGAGATTTGATAGGCTTTTTTGGTAATGTTAATGGGTTAAATCGGAATTTACAGTATTTCTGAGGCTAATTACTCTTCATGGGATCTCTATTAAGTATGATATATCATAGTTAAGCTTTTAAGTGGTTACTGATACTGTGGTAGTAAATTGGTGATTAAGCATTTGTAAATATCTGTGTAAAGTTTTGCCTCTATTTTAATCTCTGTAAATGGACTATTATGAATTAATGATGGAATTATCCTCCACTAATCTTGTAATCCTTCTAGTAATTTTGTAGAGGTGGTTTACTCAGCACGTAGCAAATGGTGATTTAAGTTTTACCTGAATATCTTTACAGTTATTGTCTCTTTTTTTTTAATCTCTATTTATGGATTGTGAATGAACAGGTCATGATCGACGGCAATCCTCCAGTAATCTTAATAAACCAGCCAATCAAAAGAATCTTAAATTTCAGTTACTAAAAAAATTATCTCCCTCGTATTCTATATGCTAAAAAAAAGTAAATAATTTTGGTGGGACTTGAAAGGTAAATACTTATATGCATGTTCACATCAAATTAATTTAATTTATCAATATTAAATAATTTAATAAGATAAAAATATAAATTAATTACTTATAATTAAGTGATAGAAATTCTGTATACCAATAAATGACATATATTTGTGAGTTAGATTGCGTGTGCAATTGCAAGCTTTAGCAGAAATATCTGAATCCGCGACTTTTGTAGCACAAAAAAAAAGTTGAACCAAACTAGCACAAAAAAAAAAACATTAGTAGGTTTCACGCACTAAATTTGTCGTGAAAGGACAAATGCAAAAGTGCAGTGGAATTTTCTACGCACTTAATTTTCGTGCGTGAAGGTAAAGTCCCTAATCTCTGCGATGCAGAGAGGTTCCTTCCATTTCTGATTTGATGGTTGTCAATTGTCATAAGAGGAACAGTTGCTTATGTACCACAAGTTTCATGGATTTTTAATGCAACAGTAAGTAACCTTGTTTAAACGGAATCCGGAACTAAAATGACTCAATAAAAAATTAAGTGAATCAAAATACCCGATAAAAAAAAAAAAGTTACAAAACTACCTTTATTGCAATAAAATACAGCGCTAAAGCTTCTGAGACGGAGCCATTAACTCGCTTTAAGCGTAGTATTTTCTTCGCGCTTTAAAGATTTTTTTTTTTTTTTTTGCATAGAGCAGTATTTTACTGCGCTATAGCTAGCACTAAAAAAAATTTGGTAAACTTTTTTTTTTTTTTTTTTTGGCAACATTTAGTGTTTTTTTCATACTTTGACCAACGATTAGTCGTATGTCGAGACTCGAAACGTCAATATTTTATATAAACCGATATTTTTTTTAACGCACAATAATATAGGCTCAATACATCAAGGATACGTAGACGTTCGGATCGGCATTTTAGGGTTGAAAAGGTGCGAAGTAAGTTTTGTTTGAAAAAACTTAGTGTTTTTTTCATACTTTGACCAACGATTAGTCGTGTGTCAAGACTCGAAACGTCAATATTTTATATAGAACCTGATATTTTTTTCTCGTACAATAATATAGGCCCAATACATCAAGGATACGTAGACGTTCGGATCGGCATTTTAGGGGTTGAAAAGGCATAAGTAAGTTTTGTTTAAAAAAACTTAGTGTTTTTTTCATACTTTGACCAACGATTAGTCGTGTGTCAAGACTCACGAAACGTCAATATTTTATATAAAACCGATATTTTTTACGCGTACAATAATGTAGGACCAATATATCAAGGATACGTAAACGTTCGGATAGTCATTTTAGGGGTTGAAAAGGTGCCCGAAGTAAGTTTTGTTTGAAAAAACTTAGTGTTTTTTTCATACTTTGACCAACGATTAGTCGTGTGTCAAGACTCCGAAACGTAAATATTTTATATAGAACCTGATATTTTTTTTTTTGCGTACAATAATGTAGGCCCAATACATCAAGGATACGTAGACGTTCGGATAGTCATTTTGGGGTTGAAAAGATGCCGAAGTAAGTTTTTGTTTGAAAAACCTTAGTGTTTTTTCATACTTTGACCAACGATTAGTCGTGTCAAGACTCCGAAACGTCAATATTTTATATAGAACCGATATTTTTTTTTGCGTACAATAATGTAGGCCAATACATCAAGGATACGTAGACGTTCGGATAGTCATTTTAGGGTTAAAAAGGTGCCCGAAGTAAGTTTTGTTTGAAAAAACTTAGTGTTTTTTCCATACTTTGACCACCGATTAGTCGTGTGTCAAGATTCCGAAACGTCAATGTTTTATATAGAACCTGATATTTTTTCTGCGTACAATAATGTAGGCTCAATACATCAAGGATACGTAAACGTTCGGATAGTCATTTTAGGGGTTGAAAAGGTACCCAAAGTAAGTTTTGTTTGGAAAGCTTTAGGGTGTTTTATTTTTAAGATTTTAATTTAAGCGTGTTATTTTTTAATCAAGACATAACTTTATTTTGAATATAAATATAATTCTAAAAAATATAAGGAGAAAAAGTAGTTGTAAAGTGGTCAAACTTTGGATGGTCGTAAGCTTTGCGCTCGGACGTCCGTTTACGCGTTTTTTTTTTTTTTTGAACTTGCGTATTTTTTTGGAGATCTATGCGAACAAACGCGCAAGGCGGTTTGGCCGAGCCGATTTTTAAAAAAATATCTTTTATCCCATTCAATTTCAATTTTCCCAAATTGGCACCGAAATTTTCGGTTTTATTTACTTATAAGATGATGATACGCAATAGATTTCAACGTAAAAATCCCGAGGTAATGTAGCTATGAATGTCAATTTCCTTACGCGGTTTCAATTTTTGAAAATAAAGCCGACTAATTTTTCTCGACATATAAAGTTGACTAAAATAACCTACGATCAAAAAACAAAACTTATTTCGGGCACCTTTTCAACCCCTAAAATGACGATCCGAACGTCTACGTATCCTTGATGTATTGAGCCTACATTATTGTACGTGAGAAAAAAATATCGGGTTCTATATAAAATATTGACGTTTAGTCTTGACACACGACTAATCATTGGTCAAAGTATGAAAAAAAAAACGCACTAAGTGTTGAAAAAAACACTAAGTGTTGCAAAAAAAAAAAATTTTACCAATTTTTTTTTTAGTGCTAGCTATAGCGCGGTAAAATACTGCGCTATGCAAAAAAAAAAAAAAAAAATTCTTTAGCGCGATAAAATCTTGCGCTAAAGCGATTAATGGTTTCGTCTCAGTAAGCTTGCTTTAGCGAGTATTTTCTTGCGCTAAAGGTAGTGTTATTTTTTTTTTTTTGTTGGGTATTTTGGTTCACTTAATTTTTTATTGAGTCATTTTTGGTTCCGGACTGTTTAAACGGGGTTGCCACTGTTGCATTAAAAATTCATGAAACTTGTGATACATAAGCACTGTTCCTCTTATGACAATTGACAACCATCAAATCAGAAATGGAAGGAACCTCTCTGCATTGCAGAGATTAGGGACTTTAGGCCCAATTTGCACTTTTGCAATTTAGTCCTTTCACGCACAAATTTAGTGCGTGAAACCTACTAATGTTTTTTTTTTTTTGTGCTAGTTTGGTTCAATTTTTTTTTTTTTGTGCTACAAAAGTCGCAGATTCAGAAATATCTGAACTGAAAGCAGTGTCAGTGCGCAATGGCAAATTTGTGTATTGTGTAGACGTGTCAACTTCAGCTTGTACAATGTCTCTCCAACTTCACTTTTAATTATGCTATTAAAAAGAAGATAAAGAGTAATAATATGACACAACAAAAAATGTAGAGAGCACGATAGAGCTATCTATGTCTTCCATATGTATTTAGGTGTATTTCATATCACATTTCACGTATCTATTTATACTATTACATAAAGTTGGGATTACAGTAGGGATGTTTTAAACAAGACATTAATCATTAACATTATGGGGGAAAGATCATTTGATAGGTTTTAGAGGTGTGAGAGATCATGGGGATTTTTTTTTTATTTGTTATCTTCATATGGGAAATTTTTAAAACATTGGCTTATACT
>NC_081345.1:33890940-33988410 GCF_029784015.1 Lycium ferocissimum | reverse complement strand
AGTGTAATGATTCTCCACGGAGAGGAGATTATAAGCTGCTTAGTAGATAAATTTGATCTACTTTTATGCAATTGATATGTGCCTTTCACCAAAAGATAGGGCCCCATGACTGATGTATCGGAGCATTTTCTATATCCACCAAATTACTAAACATGATCATGTTAGTCTCATTATCTAATCTTTATTCAAACTGTGGAATTATATAAAACGATTCTTAAGTTGGGTAGCCATTTTAGAGTGTATCAATAGACCACCAGGAAGAAACATAATGGCTTTGCTAAATTTAGATATTGATCGTTTTTACATATACCTGAAAGTTGACAAATGTAACTGTAGATTTCATTTAGGGGTAAACACGAACCAGAGGCTCGATTCATCAAGAATACGTAGCTGCAAGATCTTGGGGAACCTCGATACTGAATACCCAGCCTTTTATATCAAGTAAAATAAAGGCTCTTTCAGCTGCTGAAAGTTTGATCACCTTCTCCAATTGGCGTCGTCTCACTCATCTGTGGCCCAGAACTCGAGCCATTAGCTTCAGGGGCACCACCAGATTCGGAGATTCTTGTAACCCTCTGCAGCTCATCCGTTATTTCTGATGAACGAGCCATCAACTGATCATCCGTCAATTGTTCGTTTTGAAACGCAGGCTTTTTAGGTTGACGGATGGCTGCAGCTGCTTCTGCCATTGCAACTGGAGGAGGCTGGGGTGGGACCCAGGATCTCTGAATTGGTCGTTCCTGAACTGGTGCAGCTGGAGATCCAAAGTTTTGTTCACCTTCAGATTGGATTTCAGTTATCCTGGCATTCTTACGTTGCCACCAAGGAGCTGAACTGTCTCCGTTTGTCAGATTTTCTTGGTAACCGTAATTCAAGCCATCGCCACTCCCTTGGGATTGAAGCAAATTGTTTTGGCTCTGGCCAACTTCCCAAGGCTGTTCACAGGCACAAATTAGTAATTGTATTTTTCATCCTAGTTGCAGTGATCAATTCATCAAAATGCAGCAATATAGTAGGATCACAGATTCAATTAGTTAATTATATTTTTCATGTCCAGCTGCCTGAATGTCCATACATGGTTCTTTTTAAAAGTCAAACATGCAGACACACACTACTAAAGTGACCCGATTCCAACCTTCAAATTTGAGCCAATTACGACATCGTTAGAAGAAAGAAAAGGAAAAGACAAAACCTTCGGCCTTCCAGCAACACGATCAGGTACAGGCTGGTTAGGATTTGGTGGCTGATCATTTATATCCTGCATCAAAAGATGGATGTACAAACATTCAAGAAATTTTATTTTTCAACATACCAGTATGTCAAATACTGGTGAGAACCCTGGACTTACTCGGATGTTGGAAGGCTTCTCTCCTCTTTGAACCATAGCCATAATCTGCAAATTGAATATCAAGTTAGAAGAGCCAATTTTCTAGTTCTTCCAGCAAGCATCTGACCCGTTTTACTAGCATTTTCATTGAAGGGAAAGAAAGTTCAAAGTACTAAAAGATGAGCTGATAGTTAGGAAAAAAACTAATAAGCCACAGAGTGTAAAAGTCACCTCCATATAAGACTTGGGATGGGGTGCAACAGATGGTTCCACAGATGCAGGTGGCGACAAAGATCTCACTGAACAAAATATTCCAATCGCATCGCATTAGTATTTAAAGAATCAATAAAAACTGAGTTAAGAAAATTTGGCAGCTAGAAAGAAAATTAGAACCTGAACGTGCATCACCCTCCACTTTTCCATTTGCATAAGATTGCTGGACCATAAAAGCAAAAATCAGAAGTGGACAGAGATATCAACTACAAGATCCAGATCTTTTTGTTGCTATACAGCTTACCCTAGATTGAGTAACTGAAATTCTGCGATCATCTAGTTCTGTAACAGGTATTCTTCCATAAGTATTACTTTGCCCTGCATGAACAGAGAAACTCCAATTAAGAAACACTTCCTGTCTAAAGATGACTTGGATCCCTTTATTTCCTTCCCCTTCAGAGGTGGGATCCCCCACCCCCACCCTAAGGGGCAGGGGGTGCATGATATATGAAAGTTAACTATTCATGATGAAATCTAAAGAACCTGACATTTACCTTATGATTTCTAGAATTCCAAGGCAAGGACAATGTTATAACAGGGACGAGCTAGTACTGTATATATAAAAAGGAAGTGCCGATGGAGTGGAGAGAGAACCGAGCCAGAATTGCGGGGACCAAGAGCTGAAACCTTTTTAGGAAAGAACTCAAAAAAGTCGTGCTATACTGCATTTTATGGAGGTGTAGACCAACAGCCACCCTGGTATGCAGATGGTCACAAGCCAGGCAGATCCTCCATAAGGAAGCTTCAATTGATTCTTTGAACAAGTTCGCAAGTATTGGTTTGTGGCTTGAGAGTTAAAAACTTTACGGAAACCACCTAAGTAACAGGTATAATAGTATATACTATGACATTTCCGCAGTATAGGCACCACAAAAACCTCATATAAACAATGGCCAATGACATCCGAACACCGAGATTATCGAGCCAAAATGATCCCGAGCCGAAAAGTAATCCAGCCGCAGCTGAAGGTGGAATAAGCAAAACTAAACTTACACAGGTTATGCACAATTTATTATCTATATCTTTCTCCATTGCTCTTTCAGTTATGAACACTCAAGTAACTCTTCACTTCTCAGTAGTGTTGCTAAAGTTTACCTCTTTTTTAACCCCCTAATGTTTCATAACACATCCCTTTTAATTTACATGACCCTCCTAAAAGCAAAAAATGGCCGAAACGCAAAAAGCTTATAGCTTAAGTAGAGACTTTTCACTATAAGAGTCAATGGAAATGTAAGAGGGAAAAGGCGAGAGAGAGGGTTCAGAAATGTGTGATGAAAAGCAACTGTATTACTACCTTCCAGTTTCTCTATAGCACTTGCCATTGATTTCATCTCACGTACTTGGTAGTTTAGCAGGCTTGTCAGCTCCTCAAAATACCTTTTCTCTGTGGAGGAACACAAGGTTAAATTATTGATGGTAACAAGTTAAGCACTGGAGAGGAAAGACAATGAAAGATTTCAGTCGCCAATTCTGAACAATTTTTCAGTTTATTTTATTTCATATCCAGTTCTTTAACTTGTTGTTATTATAAGATTTTACATTAACCAACCTTCGGATTTTGATGCCAACATCTCCTGGCTTGCTCGGGCAACGTCAGCAGCAGCTGCTGCAGCAGCTTTTGCAGCAACAGCAGCTTCTTCTGCTAAACTTGGTTTTCCCTTCACAACCCCTTTTTCATCTTCTTCATCCATTACAACCTTGCGTATCCAAGACTTCAACCGGGGTATAAGAGATTTCTGCAAAATGACATGTCACTTAACAGTGGATGATGAATATAATGATTATTCCATGAGAAAAGTTTCCAAATAGATTCTGATAAGCACCAGAATCCTACTTTAGAGACGAATCTAATAAGATAAGGCATTGGAGGAGCCTGAATAAATCTGGAGAAAATCTTCATAACTGGGTTACTTATCAAAAAGAAAGAAGGAAAACAAAAATCAGAACAGGGTTAACTAATGATCTTCAAATCCTTCTTCAGTTTAAGGTACACACTATTCTGAAATAACCTGAATATGGAGTATATAGGCGCGATCGAAGTTTCCATCCCCAAGCAAAGTTCTCACATATGAGATGCCAACATTACATCTATCAGATACCCATTCATTAATCAAATACCACCTTTTGTATGAAATCATTAGGTTTTTTTCTTTCTTTCGGTTCAGTTCTATAAGAAACACCCAAATTTACCAAACAACTAAAAAATTGAACTACCACAAGTAAAAGTTTGAGATGTCTCGCATATGAAAAAGAAATTTAGAAATGGGGAATTGAAATTAAAACCTAAACCAGTATATGTAATCAAAAGTAACAAGTGCACCAAAAGCATTACGAGCTAAGGGAAACATACATCAAGAGATAATTAACCCTCGGTATCGTTTTACACGTTCTTAACAAAGAATATGTATAGGAAGTCTCGTTCTCTGGTGGAATTAAAGCATAACAGGTCAAGCTGTCTGCAAATTACATTTGAAAGGAAAGAATACAGATGCTTCTTTCCAATCTCACTGAAGATATTATAAAAGCGATTTGTGGAATAAATTGTTTTGACTTGCAGCATTGACAAGCCAAAAACACTCTTGGAAACAATTAGTTATGTTTGGCAGTAGGTTAATTACAAAGAAAATATAGAAGCTGCAACCCTGTTCGGAGACAAAAACTTGAGTTGGCATAGAGCGTCCAACATTTGATAAGGATCTTGTACTTTAATTGAAGGATCACGGATTCCTTTTCTAAGGCCATTTAATTAAGTGGAAAGGTGTGTGCGAAAAAAAGGTAGTCATCTTCAAATTAAAGTCCTTCCTACAAGTGCTAAAAAAGTTTGAATGTGGATCACATCAAATCGTAAGATTAAACAGCGAATGAGAGGATTCAGGCTCAATTCTCATTCAGAAAAGAACACATACATATTAAAATTGATAGACCGGATTTCGATGGTGTGATTCTACGAATAGACAATAAGCAAAACTTCTCCAGCTTTTCTCTTTTTTCTTCTTTGTTTTTTTTTTTAAGGGGGGAAAAAGGTAATGTAATCGAAATGGAAAATATTTTGCATCACAACAATAGTCAGATACATTACAAATGGTTGATATGGGACAGACAGAACAAACTTTGTACCAACTGACATGATAAATTGAAGGCTCTTTACTATGCAATACCTTCAAAAGTACAGCTGTTCCAGCTCCTGAAGCAGCGAGAAAACCTACAGCAACAACTGCATGAGTCCAATGGAAATGAGAGAGATATCCCGTTTTTGTCATGCTATTGCTTGTTGCTGATGCAGGCTGCAGATTTTGTATTGCAGCCTGTGGTGGACTAGCTGATGAAGGCTGCTGCTTCCCATCTGTCATCAAAATATCAGAAGAACAACATACAAGTACGCTCCAAACATTATCAATCCCAAAAAATGAATAAAAGGACAAACACTAATTCTTTTCGAGAACAATATGAATTACCTTCATTAGCAGCAACTGGCTGTGTGCTAGTAACAGTTGGGGTAGGATCCTGTAATTCAGGCACAAGATCGATATAACATCTTAAATTTCATGTAGATGTTTCAATTACATTTTAAGTCAAGGTCAAATTTAAAATTTTAAAAGTGGCCTACAGGAACTCGACGAAAGGCTTCGTCTATCTCCTCCTTCGTGAGCCCCTTCCTCTCGAGAAAAGAACGCCTATACTGGACTGGAGATCCCCTAACTTTCGGATGTGAAAGAAATTTCACAGCATTCTGGACTTGGTCCTCCCGAATTGGTTCTGAGTTTACAAACACAGAATTCGGAGAGCTCCCTTTAGTAGCATCTTGGGGATCTTCCGCTGCTGGTTGTGAAGCTGTTGATTCAAATTGGAAATTAAAGTTTGGATTACAATATAGCATGAATTTTATTTGACTCAAAATTATTAGTGCATCATTATAAAATATAATTCACCAATGGACTCATCGAGCAAAGTAGGAGAGTGTTGCATAGATAAACTTATAAACAATTGGCCAAAGTGAAAGACAACTATTAGATCTCAACCATGACATAAATTCATCGGAAGCAGTTCTTAGAATACAACAAATTCACAGCACATTTGGAGTTCCACATATTCTAATTTTTTTTAGTATTTTTCTTCATACCAAACATATATGCACTTTCCTTTGATTGGTAACAGATATGCACTTTCTTTTGATTGCTCACATAGATGCACTCTCAAGTCATCAGCTCATGATGCATATTGATAATTGTCGTGAAGAAGTCCATTGTTGCATTCAGTGGTTGATGCAGATATAAGCCGATGAAACCCAATATGTTGAAATAATTAAAGAGAGAATTTGACAACAAATTGTTAATTTTCAAATGGACATGCTCCTGTGACTCAATTTACCTACCACATGCTGGCAGATCAAGTAATTAGGTATTTCAGTATACAGATACCTTCTCTCCAATCAAGAGTGGGTTTAGCTTTAAATGCAAGATGGGCTAGGGAAAAAAAAAAAGAGCACAAGGGAACCAAATTATTGAAAGTAAACTCTCGAGTTCCCCTAGCTCTGTTTGTTTGCTTGACCACGCGTATAGACATTACCTTAAATCTTTTCTTCTAATAGGTAAGGATTCCATTACCTAAAATCTTACTTATGAATATATAATATGCATAGTGGATGTGGTTGTTACTTGAGATAGTTTATGCGCTGATAATGAGATAATCCGCAACATGTTGCTCAAAATGCCATAGAGTCTTGAGGTTAACGAAACCTCATTCAAAAGTAGTCACGGATATTGCAATTATTTGACCAAAACAAGATAGTCTTCTTGATTTTGATATGAAAAGAAAACCTAATCTGTCTTTTATAGCAACTCCAAGTATAAACACGTGTTTGCAGATATGTAAATTCAGCTAGTTGTAGTTCACAATTTCCCCAGGTGAGAAGAAAATATTCTCAAGCAGCGTGTTATAATTTCTATTTGATGAGAAAGCTTTCACTTAACCGAGTCTATTGTCCTCAGCTCATATTTTTCTCTCCTAGCAATACAATGTAAATTTTCTAGCAAGAAAATATTCCAGCAAATGACTCAGGAGGGGTTTAACTATGAGATTTCTTTTCCTTCCGTTTCAAACTTAGTGCTCTGACCACCCATTCATTCTTGGGCCGCAGATTTATTTGGGTATTTCATACAACTTCGTCTCTCTTGTTGAGAGGGTTTGCTGGTGCAGTCTACTCTATCATTGTGCAAAGCCTCATAAAGAAAATTATCTAGTTAATGAACCTATTATATTGTCAGAAGCCTCATACTGAACATTATATTCAGTTACTTAGTATCAAATTAATCCATTTATTCAAGAAAGTATTAGGCCAATATCTGTCATTAGATGCTAAATCAATTGTACAGGAACACAGAAAAAGACCTGATTATTTCAGAGATTTGCCTCACCCCGAAATCTTGCAGCTTCTAACAACACAATTTCCAGTTTTTAGATTCAGCAAAAGGTTCATCCTTAATTCCCAACTACACAAATGCTCATTAAATGTAATAGTACCAAAATTACTGCTTTATTGCTTGACAAACCAAAGGCGACAACAACCACCAAAAGTAGAAAGAAGTACAATTACATGCTCCTATCAAGTTAAAGACAAAAAGGCACAAACATCATAAAGTAAAAAAAGATTAGATTTTTATGGAAGAATCTTTAATCCATAAAGCCAAAAAGCAGTATCAATTAAATTGCACACTCCATTTTCTTTGATATTCAAGAAACAAATCAAAAAAGTAGCACAGCAACAATCTTATTAAAGAATTCATACTGAAAAGCAAACAAAAGGGTACCTGGATTCTGGGTATTCTCATTTACTGAGTTAGGTGGAGAATCTGAGTGAGATGCCATGTTAACCAACTCCTACTGAACTGAATTGCAAGAGAAATAAAAGGAAAAGAAGATAGCAAGATTAGAGGAGGAAAAAAAAAAGGAAAGAAAAACATTGAAGTTGTTAACATAGGAATTGCAGTGATTACCTAAGATGAATTGATTATTGATGATAGGATGGATGTCAGAACAGAACCCACAAGTGGATTTTGCTCATCTCGAAGCAAATACTACTGGTTTTTCTGGGTGCGTAAATTATTGATTGATAAATAAAACTAGTATAGTACTACAGGACAAAAACCTTTGCAGATAAACATGAGCACAAGAGTCAAGGTCCTCGCTTTTTTTCGTCTTATTTTAATTTTTATCTTTTTGGTTCTTTTTTAATTCTTAGCCTACACTCGTCTGGTTCTTAATTTACCTGCAAATTGATCAGAGGATGTAAGACAATTTCTTAAGGAATTTTTACGCCTTATAGCTATTTCTAATACATAATTAGTGGTAATAACTATCTTTTATTTTAATTACTAATAATAACTAAATGCTTTTCTAATTTAACTATTATATTACTGTGAAGAAAGTTTCAATTACCATTTCACAAATATCCTAAAAATTAGCACCCCTAATCTCATATCCCCTTTTAATGGTAACAATATTCATCACTTAATATACATTCTTAATTCTCTCTCCTTTTTCATAAATTCTTACCTTTTTAAAAAAGGAAAAATCTGT
The DNA here is from genome assembly GCF_029784015.1 of Lycium ferocissimum. Classification (NCBI taxonomy): domain Eukaryota; kingdom Viridiplantae; phylum Streptophyta; class Magnoliopsida; order Solanales; family Solanaceae; genus Lycium; species Lycium ferocissimum. The sequence goes on along the minus strand of NC_081345.1, from coordinate 33,980,234 downwards.
GAATGCCCAATGAAATAGTTGTCTTCTTCCTCTCTTCACCCTTCTGCAAAATTCAATTTTCCATTTTGGGATATTGCAATCCAAAACGGTATTTTCAGCACGGTTATTTCGATTCAAAGCATATGTGGTCAAAGTGGGCCTCTTTCATGTACTATTCCATCTCCTTTGTTTCGTGAAATTTTCGCTATTTGTGTTATTATTCTTCCACAAAATCAACTTGGTGGAAGCGATTGTTTTTGCTCCAGGCCGTGGTGGTGATTATGGCGGCGCTTTTAGAGAGAGAGAGAGGGGAGAGAGAAAGTTTTTTAGGGTTTTGAGAAGATGAAAATATATGTATTTGTGTATGTTCTATGATATAACTACCAATTGTTGTGGTTGGTGGTGTATTTTTGTAAGTTTTTCTATATATTTGTGTATTTTTTCAAATTAATTCCGTTAGTTCATCTAGTTTTAAATACACGGGTGACGCAAATACATGGTAAGTTTTCTATATATATATATATATATATATATATATATATATATGTATTTTGTTCAAATTAATCCCATCAAATACATGGGTGATGCAAATTGTTACTCACACAAATACATGAGATTTAATATAAAATACATGGGGTTTGATTGGAAACTTCAAATACATTAGTTATGCTTAGCAAATACATGGGTAAATAAAAAACGAAATCAATATTGAAAACTTCAAATACATTACCACTAAATACATTATTACTCGGACAAATACATGATATTTAATATAAAATACATGGAGTTTGATTGGAAACTTCAAATACATTAGTTATGCTATCAAATACATGGATAAATAAAAAACGAAATCAATATTGAAAACTTCAAATACATTGGCTGTTGAATGTTTTCAAATTTTGAATTTTTGATTTTTTTACGTTTGAATGTTGAAGATTGGATGAAGGAATAGAAAACGGTTATGAAAAAGAAATCTAAAATTTGATTTTGTGGAAGAGTATGATAAAAAATACCAATTAATAACTAATTAAATGATCCCACCGTTATTGCCTAAAATCAAGGGATATGTTTTCTTTTTCTTGTGTTTCTATGAATTTACACGCATCAAATACATATGAAAAAATACCTTAATTTGGGAAAACATAACCGCAAATGGTAATATTTAAAAGAGTAGCTATAAATGATAGAAAACTACCATAAGGTAGTCATTTGAGTAATTTTACCATTTCTTAATCATTTGAAAAATTATTAAGAGCCTGTTTGGATGGGCTTAAAAAAAGCAGCTTATAAGCTGCTTTAGATAAGTTAAGCCAAACAAATCCAATTAATTTTTTGGGCTTATTTTAAGTACAAAATGACTAATGTATCTCTATTTCAAACAACAAAAAAAAAACTAATAGGCAACTTATAAGCCAATCCAAAAGGGCTCTAAGACTAGTGACTAGTGAGATTTAAGAACATCAATTGTAATGAAGTGCCAGCGTTCTATAGAGAATAATTGTATGATAATTTGGATTTGGTGCCACCATTCTAAAGACTTACCTGCACTCAGTATTTGTACTGTGCCAAAACAGACATATGATTATATGTTAGTACATAAATTTTAGGCTTAATGCATATGCAGCCCCTGAACTTGTCCTCAACTAATTGTTGTTCTCACCTCATTATCAGCATGTTTGGCCAAGCTTCTAAGAAGCCAAAAATAGTATTTTTTTTCAAGAAGAAAAAATAATTATTTTAGAGAGTTGAGGTGTTTGACCAAGCTTTTAAGGAAAAAAAATATTTTTGAATAGTAGAAGAATTATTTTTCAGAAGTTGGACAAAAAAATCCAAACTTTTGAAGCCTTGATCAAGCACAAATTGTTGTTATAATATTAGCAAAAACAAAGTGTTACTCTCATAAAGTACTTTTCCAAAAACATTTTTGACAAAAGCAATTTTGTAAGAAACTTTTGAATATCTAAATTTTATTTTAATCAGTCAGAATATTCAGATCTTAATTTAAAAAGATCCTTCGATAACTCCAAAATCAGTCGAGTCGAAAAAACATCAGATCAGATATACAAGCACTTCAAATGCAAACACTTCTAGGCTAGGAGGGCTTTTGTGGGGCAATTGGCGCGAATGCCCCTCTTTTGGGCTGGTCTTTAGATTTTGCCCCTCAAAATGGTGGTCTTTAATTATTGCCCTTCCGAGCAAAAGCAACATAGTAAAAAGACATTATTACCCCGACCGTTACATATAAAAACAAATATCGTTATTCTCAAATCCTTGCTTCTTTCATATCGTTAACCTGTGCCAACTTCGTTCCCAATTTTTCACATTATTCAAATCGTTGTTCCAAGCCGATTTCTCAATTGATTTTCTTTGCTACAACATCCGTAAAAGGTACAAATCTTAATTCAACTCAATTTAACGATTTTATTGAGTTTAGATTGTTAATATTTGAAAAAAATCATCTTCTACGACCTGATTATTAAAAACAAGATGACATACAAATTTCATTGAAAATTGCGCATGATAAAATTAATCAACAAAAATAGAATTGATTGGATTTGTTGCTTTGTTCGATTTTAATTACTTTATACCTTAATTAAATTAGTATACAATGCTTATTTACTTGAAATTGTAATAATAATAAATTCAATTTAAATCGAGGCAATGCTTATCGATTTAAACTTGAATTAAGGCAACCGTATACGGGAGGCAAAAGGTCAATTTACAAAAGCGTACGGTATCAAGATTGCACTGCAACTTTCCGAACCAATTTCATAACAAGTATGCGGAGAAGGCAAAATTTCTCGGTTTATATAGAAGTATAAATTAGTCCGATTGCGTCAATCCTCTAATTGCAATAAGCATTGCATGAGGCATTTGATTTAAATTGGATGAAGGTAGAGGAGGTTTTCAATTTTTTTATTTTTTTAAACCAAAAACAGCTTATTGCATTATCATCAAAAAACAAAAAGTGCTCATAGGAGGAGGCAAAAGTTCAATTTACAAAAGAGTATAGTATGCCGTTATCGGCAATGTTATGAACCAATTTCATAACAAGTATCGGAGAAGGCAAAATTTCTGGTTTATATAGAAGTATAAATTAGTCCGGTTGCATCAATCCTCTAATTGCAATAGCTGCTATGCATTTGATTTAAATTGGATGAAGGTAGAGGAGGTTTTCAATTTTTTTATTTTTTTAAACCAAAAACGGTTATTGCATTATCATCGACCAAAACAAAAAGTGCTCATGCGGAGGAGGCAAAAGTTCAATTTACAAAAGAGAATAGTATGCCGTTATCGGCAATGTTATGAACCAATTTCATAACAAGTATGCTCGGAGAAGGCAAAATTTCTGGTTTATATAGAAGTATAAATTAGTCCGGTTGCATCAATCCTCTAATTGCAACAAGCATTGCAGGCATTTGATTTAAATTGGATGAAGGTAGAGGAGGTTTTCAATTTTTTATTTTTTTAAACCAAAAACGCTTATTGCATTATCATCATCAAACAAAAAAGTGCTCATCTTGAGGAGGCAAAAGTTCAATTTACAAAAGAGAATAGTATGCCGTTATCGGCAATGTTGTGAACCAATTTCATAACAAGTATGCGGAGAAGGCAAAATTTGTTTATATAGAAGTATAAATTAGTCCGGTTGCGTCAATCCTCTAATTGCAATAAGCTGTTGCGAATGCATTTGATTTAAATTGGATGAAGGTAGAGGAGGTTTTCATTTTTTTTATTTTTTAAACCAAAAACGGTTAGTGCATTATCATCAAGCAAAACAAAAAGTGCTAAATGCCGGAGGAGGCAAAAGTTAAATTTACAAAAGAGTATAGTATGCCGTTATCGGCAATGTTGTGAACAAATTTACGAACAAGTGCCGGAGAAGGCAATACTTCTATTTAGAAGCCATTAAAGTAAAATTCTACAAACCTACGGATACTTACACTTCATTACACATACATTTAAATATATATATGTCCACAAAACATAAAATCCTAACTTCATAAGTACATCGTTCTAATTTCATGTGTACCCATTCCAAATTGCCCCATCGTCAATTTGGCGGTGTCGGAATAACCTCGCCTTACAAATCGTAATTCTCTTCGCATCATCATTTTTCTGCTTAGAGCACCATAAAGAGCCCTCAGAAAATCTATGTCTCTTTTGATATCAGCAATTTCATGAGTAATTTGCAAATTTGCAATATTAGGATGAATTTGGTTATGAAGATGGGCATGTTCATGTGCTTGCCCGTGGCCACCATTAACATGTACAATATGTTGATTTTGGTTCATTTTGTATGTGATTATATCTCGATTTTCGAAGTAAAGTGTTTTTTTTTTCCTTCCAAAAGTTGTGTTGGTTTATATAGAAGTATAAACCAACACAATCGTTGGATGGATTTGATTTAAATTGGATAAAGGCAGAGGAGGTTTTCGGTTTCATGAAAATAAGCGTTTGCAATCTCATTGGAATAACTCTTGAGAAACAGTTACTCCGTTTTTGAAGAATCTTTGGTAGCGGAGTAACGTTTACAAAATGGTAGAGTATGCCGTGTCCGGCATACATCATGACTTTATGCAAAAGTCTCGGAAGAAGGCGAACTTAAATTTTCAAAACTAACAACTTAAATACATTTCATTTTGGTTTTTCTCAAGTGAATCTTTCTTTATGCAGAAGTTTAACAAAAAAATGACACCAAGATGCATCTACGTAGCCTTCAACGGCAAATGGGACGCCACCTACAATTATGTTAATCATGAAACCAAGCTAATACTTGTCAATGATGGTGTAAATTTTCAACAATTCACTCGACGTATATTTGCGGGCATACACAAGATACTCGGAAAAAGAGACCAACATATGGTTTGACACCGGTGAGAAAACATCCAAAGGATGCGTGTAACAAACGACATTGATCTTCACACTTGCTTGTACCGCTCAACAACAATGACAACTTCGAAATTCCCGTTTCATATTAGAGTTCAATTTCGATGCGGAGAACAACCCATTACAAGAACATCATAATGACTCTATCCTAATGACAGAAGGACAAACCATAGAGGAAATTGACAAACAACTTTGCATTGCTTATGAAGAAGACATGTCTGAAATTGGCTTGGATGATGAACAACACAGCCCTATTGGACATAACCTTGGGATTCCACATGAAGCAGAGCGAGATAGTAACTCCTAACCGTACACCTCTCGGCAGCCTACAATGGCAATCGCCAAACATTGAGCAAGTTGTAAACAATGACCTTTCTCGGCATCCAACTTCAATGAATGTTGTATCACTTACTCCGAGCATGACAGTTGAAGAGGCAGAAACACAGCCATGCAACAAAAGAAAGACACTCAAGAGGAAGAGGATACAAAATGATACACAAATTTTGACACCTAGTGCATCGATTGATCAAATAGAAGTTGGCATTTTATTCAAAGACAAAGATACCGTGAAAAAGTGCATGAATAACATTGCAATTACTCGTCATCAACGGTACAAGGTAGAAAAGTCATGCACGCAACGGTATTACATCGATGTGTTGAACCAACTGCGCATTTGGCGTTTCACGGTTCAAGGTTCGAGGATCGAACTTTTCAAAGTAGTTAACTTTGAAAAGAGACATAGTTGTTCAATAAATTTCATCACCTCGACGAGGAATGCAACTTCAAAAGTCATAGCGGAATACATTACGGACCTAGTACGCCATACACTACAGAGAGATAACACCCAAATTTGTCATTGAAGAAATGAGAAGCGAGATATGGCTTGCACATTGGTTACCACAAAGCATGGCGTTCCCTCCAACACGCTTATAATGTCATAAGAGGAACGCCTTAAAATAACTACACACTTCTACCGCAATATCTTCACATGATGAAATTAAGAAACCCGGGACGATTGCTAACATCAAATGGACTAGCGACAATAAGTTTAAGTATGCTTTTTTCGCTTATGGAGCATCAATTGAGGGTTGGAAACACTTGCGGACCGATAATAATGGTGGATGCAACCTTCTTGAAATCAAAATACCGCGTGTGCTCATGATAGCTGTAGCAAAAGATGGAAACAACAAAGATATTTCCTCTAGCATTTGGTATTGCGGACTCGAGAATAATGAATCCTACGGAGTGGTTCTTCGTACACGTGAAAAAGGTGTTTGGCACGCGCAAAGACCTATCAATTCTTTCCGATCGCCACGCATCAATTGAAGCGCAATCAAAGAAGCGTATCCGAGATACCCGGCATGGAATATGCATCTAGCACGTGGAGAAGAACTTGCAAAAATATTTCCCATACGAAGCGATCCTATCATTGTTCTACAATGCGACAACTACTACAAACAGCAGAGAGTTTCGTACCTATATGTCACAGATACAACAAATCGACCCAAAAGCTACAGAATACATAGAAGAAGAACCACCGAAAATATGGGCACGTTCATTTCACACCAACAGGCATTAAAACATGCTCACAACAAAGAATGTAGAGACAATGAATTATGTATTGAGAAAAGCAAGGGAGTTACCAATAATGGCATGTATTGATTACATCCGAACAAGCCGCAAAATTGGTTTTACCGAGAGAAAATTGGATGTAACAGACCGTCCATGACGACATGTTGGTCGAAAAGATTGCTTGAAAAGATAAGTAGAGGCTTCACAATGAAAGTAAGTACATTTTCCCAACATACACTTCAATATTAGTTTGGTGAGCAATGCATAGTTTAATTTTAACCAAAACAAAAGTTATGCTGGATAAAGGAAGAACTATGACCCCATTTTTATACTTCGTTCTGCCGGAAGGGGCAGATTCTTATTTTAACTAGCATGGAATTATGCCGGTAAGGGCATAATTATGACACTGTTTTTATACTCACAATGAAAGTAAGTAGATTTTACCAACATACACTTCAAATCTTAGTTTTATGAGCAATGTATAGTTTAAAATCAAACAAACACAAAAGTTATAGGCCGGACAAAGGAACAAGCGTGACCCTATTTTATAAATAGTTCTCACGGAAGCGTGCGGACTCTTATTTTTTGTACAGAAGTATGCCGGAAAGGGCATAACTCTCACATAATCTGAAAATTGCCCGAAAAAATATCACTCATTTATATTGTCAATTTCCACGGAGTAGAAAACATAACTCCGTCAAATTTGTTGTGAAAGATGAAGGATATCAATACAATGTAGACCGAAGAATATGACTTGTGAGTGCTTGGAGTTCCAAACCGACGAGTTACCGTGCACACATGCCATGGCGATTATAGATAAAAGAAGTTTGCCAAAATCTACATACGTGCGGATCGGTTCAAGAAACAAGCACAAGAGACATACAAAAGGTGAAATACTATCGTTGGAAATCAAGACTCATGGATTATTCCACAAAACATTATGGATATTAAAATAATGCCGCCCGATGTTAAAATAAGACACGGAAGAAAACAAACAAAAAGATATCGCCCAAGAAGAGAATCGACAAAGTACACATACGTACGTGGTAGATGCAAGTTCTTTGGACACACTAGGGCAACCTGTAACCACAGTCCAGCTCTCAATCCATATTCAAGACGATACAAGAAGAGGAAATTGTCATCCTAACATCACACTCTTATACATGGTTTATATGAATTGATCTTATGATTCTTGACGCATAATGCGCACTCGCTCGAAAGAAATGGCAAAACTTTGGTAGTACTAAGACCGAGACTTCAAGCATCAATCACACATTTATTCTTTCGTCCATTCTTTCTTTTATTATTTTCTTTTACTAAGTTGTTATCTTCTTGTTGTTGATAATAAAAAACTATATAAGAGAAAGAGATAAATGTCCCTACATGAAATCTACAATTCTCTACCATAAAACATTGAGGAAAAAGAAAAAAAAATCATCAAATTTAATTATCCAGTTTTATAATTTATGCCTCATGTAAGGTGTATAACGATTTTTTTGGGGAAACAAAATTGGTATCTCAAATACTACATCCTGGTAAGTTTAATAGATGTATGCCTTGGGACATAACAATATTATTCTCTTGTTGTTTTCATGTTTCACATTTATGCCGGACCGGCAGGTCTTTCGCTTACAAAATAAATAAGTATGCCGTTAGCGGCATACTTATGGGCTTTGTTGCTTATATAACATTTTAAAATCTTGGAAAATTGGATAAAACATTCAAGACAATACAATTAACACTAAGTAAAATATTTCATTCATTCATAGCAAAAATTCATTCATACTAAAACAACCATTATGGCGTCTCAACTAATCCCAATAAAATGCGTTCGACCGTTCGTAGAAAAGTTAAAAACGTTTTATCTTTGTTGCGATTTCGCCGTATGGGTGGAACTTCGTTCATAAAATGAGGAACTATGCCGACCCGGCAAACTCCTATTAAATAACCACCATAAATTTGGTTTTCAACAAAAAAAAATTTTCCGTCACAAATAATCCCCAATAAATGCATTTTGCTGGTCAAATAACTTCAAATGGTTTGTCTTTGTTGTTGGTTATGGCAAGTTTTCTTAACTTAAATTCTGTCGGAATGGGCAGAACTTCTATTTACATAATGAGAAACTATGCCGACCCCGGCAAACTTCTATTATATAACAACCATGAAGTTGTGATGGAAACGGTATAACTTGGATTTTCAACAAAATAAGCTTTTTTATGAACAGAGAAGTTGAGATTAAAAATGAACACCATCAAATTACAAAGGTGGTTAAAGTTGAAATTTATAACACAAAACAAACCGTACAATCTTATAACATTTACAAAAAACACAAGGGCGCACCAAAAAAAAAACAAAATTACATAGTGCAAAAATAACTAAGACAAACTATTTTTTTCCTTTCTTCACGGATCTTGCTCAACTAAAACAATCTATTTTTTTGCTTTCTTCTGAGATCTTGCTCTCTTTTTCATGTCATACTCACAAATACACATAATAGAAGAAAGAACCAAAACACATAAGATTGCATAAAAACAAAAATTATTAACAAGAAAACACCAAAAAACAAAGACACACATAAATTAACTTAATTCATGAAGTTATGCCGGAACAGGCATAACTTTATGCCGTAAATAAGCATAACTTCGATTTCAAAAACCAATAACTCTGCCGGACCAGCATATGTTGCCTCGTACAAACACAAATCTTCATGAAAACACGTGTTACTAAACAAAAAAAACACCAAAAATCTTAAACTAAAGCTTATAATCAGGAAAACATATAAACTATCATAAAAACCAAAAAATCATAACACATACAAAGTAACTTAAATCACGAAATTATGCCGGAATAGGCATAAATGTAGTTTCAAAAAACAAAAATTCTGTCGGAACAGGCATATGCCGCCTCGCACAAACACATTCTTCACAAAAAGCATTATTAAACAAAAACAACAAAGAACAACATAAAACAAATTGCTCACATGTGCAAAACTTCAAAGATTCAACGAAGAGAAAACCAAAACGCATATCAAAATCAACTAAAACATATTACGACATTCATAATACGACATTCAAAAAACCAAAATATATACATGGGCAACGAAAACTAAAGTTTAAAAAATCATACGGACACTTTAACAAAACACTATAATTTTAAATCAAAAAGGATCACTTAAATATAAAAAACGACGAAGACAAAGATATCAATTCAACAAACAACAATTTAACATAAAAACAAATATTGAAACGAGCAAAAGATCCAAATTCGTACCTAAATTTTGGAACAGATAAACAGACACAAAACAAAGGAGGAACGAAGAAGCAAAAAAAGAAAAGAAAAGGGCAAATGACGAAATAGAAAGGGTTTTAATGGGGTAAGGGTAATTTCGTCAAAAAACTTTCATTAAACGGGCGGCGAGGGGGCAAAAATTAAAGAAGCGCATAAATGAGGGAAAATATAAAAGACAGCCAAATTAAAAGAAGGGCACTCCGCGCAAAAAAATGGCTTTTGTGCATGTACCGATACCAGTCACCTTTTTACCTTGATTGATGCTGAATATCGCCCTTTTGTTTTTGTTTTTCATTTTAGTTGTTGTCTTGGTCAAGCTTCCTCCATTCATGAATTTAGAACTCCGCTTTAAACGCTAAATTGTCACTTAGCACTTAAAACCTTGTCAATATTTTTTCAAATCTTAATGTTGAGAGTTTCTTCTAGTGGAATTTCAAAAATCCGGGCATGTTCATTTCAGATACTAGAGAAAGGGAAAAAAAATCATATGAATTTGCATGTAAGAGTAACCTAAAGCTTTGCAATAAAGAAAAAAACCATCAAATATAAATGCCAAGAAGGATTTAAAAGTTCATATAGATTCATCAAATATCTTCCTGCTCCCCTTTGTCAGAAATGGAGAGGTAGCAGGTACCCGTTAAACTAGACAAGGTGCGCGCATGCTCCTCTGAGAAGTTCAAATCTGTTAGATGATGGACAGAAGATTGATATATGAGAATAAATACAACCATGGACAAAATGCTTCTACGGACAATCCTCTGATAAAATCTAATTATGCTCATGGTGTTACATCCTTTCGCTATACTCTCACCAGAATCACATAAAACAAGCAGGACAGTTTCATGAGTGAAGAATCGGATGAACGCAGCCTATAATTCCTCAAGCCAAATTCTACTTTTGGCTTCACGTATATGTTCTGCAGTATTGTTCCAATCACATTATCCATGAATTCATTTGGCTGCTGGAAATGGTCGAAATGCTAGATCCAGTTCAATTTACTCTATCAAGCAGCCTCTCCACCATAATCTTTTGCTGCACTGGGGTCAATGACTCAGAGTTCATTATTGCATTCGCAACAAGGATGATCGACGATTGGTGCTCAGCATTTACCTATAGCAGAGAAAGTATCTAAATTGAGAGTAGAAGCAGAAGTATTTGACAATTTGGAAGAGATGGACAGTCCAAACCACAATAATAAAGACTGAACAAATTTGCATACCCAAACACGACCGTTTAAACCAACAGCTATCTCAAAAGCTATCTTCTTTCCAAGACCTTCAAGTACTGGACATGGTGGTGAGCTCAGCAGCCTAGGAAGAAAACACAAAAAGATGAAAATGTTAGCTAAGGGAAGAGCAACAAGATCTTCACCCTTTCTTGTCCCTTTTCTGATGACCAAGTTGCATTTTCAGTAAAATCTAAACCAAAGATTTCACTGTTGCAAGATAAAGCCAAAACAGAATCTTACATCCGTGATAGACCAGTTGAAGATTCAAACATATAGCCATCTTTGAGGGGGCCAAACTCGGCAGCTTTTCCAGAAGCTGTATCGAATAAGATAATTATTTTAATATTACGAAAAGCAGATAGATTAGGAATTACAAGAACTTCTGTTGCAACTTAGAGAAGGCACCAACCATCCATGCACGATAACTCTGGGTTCGCACCAGTGTTGGCCTTGACAATACGAGCATAAATTAGAGTACCTACCTGAAATAGCATGATAAGTTATGCGTTAGAAAAAAATGATTAAGGTGAATCATATGGTTCACTCTGATTTCAAGGCCATGACATTAAAAATTGGAGTTCCAGTAGGCTTAGTCCTTCTGTTTAATTAGTTGAGTATTATTTTATTGCACAATAGCACAAAGATGGTGCTGGCATATTCACAAGCAAGTACTATGTCTGACCTATGAAACATGAAAAGCTCTATATTGGGTGTGAATACCCCATAAAGCTATCTATCCTAGTTGAACATGTAATTTGGGGCCAGTTACTGAGACGCACAAGTATTAATTATGAATCACGTAGTTGAGGAATTTGCTTGGCACAATAAATCCTTTTACATTGAGTAGGAATACTAATATTTCTAGAGCGATTATGCTTGTACAGCACTGCTGGCAGCAAGACTAGTCGTTTCTGAATCATATTTTACATTTTAAGCAATAAGAATTCATAAGAATAGATTTAAGAGATAGCATCTTCCATTTGAAAATCAACTTCTTCTGGCATGAACAAAATTTAACTCATTTGACTATGGAAATCACAGAAACGCAAAATCACACAAGGCAACATTAAGTCTCATTTCTGTTGAGAATATAATTGAATATTAAAGTGTGAGATGGTCACACACTTCAACAATTTTAATACATACCAAATATGCCTATTATCTGAGTCTTATTTTACATTTTAAGCAATACGAATTCATAAGAATAGATTTAAGAGATAGCATCTTCCATTTGAAAATCAACTTCTTCTGGCATGAACAAATTCTAACTCATTTGAATACGGAAATCACAGAAACACAAAATCACAGAAGGCAATATTACCTCTCATTTCAATACATACACCTAGAAAGCTACAATGTCAGCATGACTGCTACTCACTTAAAGGAGGGTGGGAGAGGGTAAATTAAACTGCTATCAATGAACTAATGTGATATCTTCTAATTGAAGAGGCCACATCAAGCAATTCTTGAACAAGCAACCAGCAATTAATAGAATTCAAATTTTCAACTAGAGGAGAGTCAAGCTTGCCCCATTTGCAAGGAGCCTTCCAATTCATCTATCTCAATTTGAGTTAAACAATAAAGCTGTAATTCAGTTTCAAATGATCAAGATTCATAAAGAGAAAATTTGCAATCAGATAAAAATTGCAAAACAGTATCTTCATTTCAGTACTTGCACAAGTATTTTCTATCATAAAGAAACATAAAAGTAGAAAAGAACAAAGAATATGAGCTCAAATATAATGGAACTTAGGATTTCACCTCAAATTTGGGTATGTTTCTCCTAGTCCCTCCTTCAAATGCCAGCACTGGCAAGAAAGCCACCATTGGCCCTTTTATGTCCACAAAAAAGCTCTGCCAGAAAACTCAAAAGTGAATTTGAAGTTCACAAAGAAAAATCATAGATCTTAATGACATTAGTTATGTGTGCTATGCATGGACCATCATTATATTTGTGACAAATCTTGATGAATTCATGAAAATGACAGGAAAATAGACAAACGACAGGAAATCTCTCATCAAAATTGCTCATTATGTCTTAGATAAGTACAGATCTGATTGATCAAAAACAGGAAGCAGAAGAAACACACAAAAGCAAAAATTCTAGAGCAGCAGGAAACTCCTAGTTAAAGCACCAACTATACTATTATTGTATAACGCTATAAGCAAATAGAAGAGAGGTAGATAGTTTCACAGCATAACAGGAAACTCATCAAAAAAATGAAGACATTAACAAGTTACTTTTATTTTATAAAAAAGGAATATCAGTATCTTCACTCATTAACAAGAAAAGGATAGTGGGATGCTAAAAAAATTTAGCTCTTAAATGCATATCTTACTCAACTACTTAAAAGTGTAGCTGTTACAGAGTTCACGCTGCAGCAAGTAGAATTAAGGACACGGCCAGGAGTTGCATAAACATAACAATTCACCAGAAATCGAAAATAAGGAAGTTGTCACAATAAGCAGTGGTATTGCTTATAAATAAGAACAAGCAGCGGTTTCGAAATACTTAAAAATTGCTTACATCTGCTCTTTGGTCCACCACAATTCCAAGGACTGTATCCCCCACGGTAGGTATATACTGTAAAGAGATTAGAGTGGATCAGCGAATCAAAGAAAGCTGAACTCGACTGTTCTTTAAAAAAAAGTTCGACTCGACTAAAACAGATCATCCTAACCTTTTTTTTCCGAACATGGTTATGTCTAAAATAGTTGTATTAGACGGTTAAAGCTAGAAAACAAGTATTCGCCAGTGGAATCATTAGTACTATGGCTCACATTTCAACACAATGCGTTGTAATTTCATACTTTTAACTGAGTTAATGAGTACAAGAAAAAACATAAACGACTCCTGCAATTCTGAATTGGATAATCTTGCTTTGTCTCTCATAAATAGGGACATTAACTTACTTGCGCGATTGTTGACTTAAGAAACATCTAAATTTTGCAGATCCACCCCCATGCATATTGGCTGATTTTCATTCTAGCAATAGAGCAACTTAGCTATTTAGACTATAATATAATCTCACAGTAGATGAGTTACATCAATTTCCAAAGTTCAACCTAAACAGTGAATATGTGCTGCTTATCTAACTTAAAACATATGCCCTTAGTGTTTCACTGTAAGAAAATTAAATCTGCAGTTTACTATCTTTGTTTCAATCATGAGAAGAATGCTGTAGTGAAAAGAAATAGTTTCAGGTTACTTTAATGTATTAAGATATTGGTCAACCACCTGAAGAAAGCAACAACCCTGGAATTTTTCCAATAAAATCTACTTAAAATAACAGCAAAAGTTCATACGTAGATAATTCTAGAAAGATAGCACTTCACATACTCTCTTCTGTGAGCTTTCAATCCAGTACTTATTTGGCTTTGAAAATCTCAAAATACCTGCTTTGACTACAGTTATAGCATCATGGTCCTGCCAACACGGTAAAAACATGTACAGAAGATCAGAGATATTTATCTTGAAGGCAGTTAGAAAATCTAAAATCTGCTGCATTGCCTCGTTATACTTTGAGCACAGTAAAGTAGGATAGAAATTTCTCAAGTACCAATATTCAGACTCATGCTACCAATTTCGTAAAAAAAAATTCTCAAGTACCAATATTCAGACCACAACTCAAATAATGCTGAATGGAATACGACCATCCACAGAGGAATGAACTAAAAAGAAATATTTTTTACAAAAAAGCAAGAACTATGTGTCTGCAATTGTTGAGTTCTTGGTCTATCAAAGCAAGTAAAATTGTAATGATCCAGAATCAATGACAGATTGTATGGATTCCCCGAATGTGAGAAGGGACTAAAGCATTGTACATGTACATAGTTTTTACTTTCTAACACTTGCTCGGTGCTCTGAACAATGAATAAAGCAATAACAGTGTATAAAACATTAAAAGATCATTTTTTTCATTAATATTTTTGTGTAAGGAGATAATAAAATGTTGTAGAGATAGTTGGACAGACTTGATAGATGACTATGGTTGACACACTCACACAAGTTGAGTCATATACACAAATTGAACATATTCTTCACACAGTCTTGGTGTTTTTATTAATGAAATGGTTTGACTTGTATATAAAAGGAACCATACACAGGCAAACTTACTTCTTTTATTCATTGCTATCATGTCTTGAACGAAAAAAAAAAAATTACAAAACACATGTGCCAACAACAACCATTGAGAAATACCAAAGAAATTAACCCTAATAGGAAAAAAACCTGGTGGAGGCCGCCACCTAGCTTGATGGTTTGGTCAGTCATTTTAGAAAGATCCAAAATCACATCACCAGGAACCTAATTCAAAGCAAGAATACAATCTTTTTGCATTAGAAAACATGCATGAATTCATTAATCTAAATCCTGGAACATAGAAAAATTAATAAGAAAAAAAGTGGGAAAAAGAGAATACTTACTACTGGTTTATCAATGAAGCTTGATAAAGTAGTTGAGGGTCTTGAAGCCATTGTCTTCACAATGGAAAGCTTCAAATTTTTCGTGAAAACTTCAAATTTCAAGACTCACGGCTAAGTACTCAAGCGGCGTGATACTGTGAGAGAAGAGGCAGTACCTGGCTTGAGAAAAAGCACATAAATGGTCACTTCGACTATGAGAGTAGTCCCTTAACTATGCTCTTTAACGGTTTTAGTCCTTTAAGTTTGTCACAAGTTAAAAAAAATGATCCCTTACCTATGAAAGTTGGTTAAAAATAGTCCTTTAAGTATGCACTTAACAGTTTTGATCATTGAAGTTCCCAAAAGTTAATACTTTTAGTCTCTGATAATATATTAATCGAACTCTATTTGTTAGATTTGACGAGAACCGGACTGTTCTACCATGACTTTCTCGCTTTTGTTATTCCTTGTTTCCATATTGTTTTCGATATGCTTGACCTTATCTGACCTTTTGTCTTATTTTCCTCTCTTTTCCTCTCTTGAGCCGAGTCTTTCGAAAATGTACCGCCCTACCTTTCGGGGGGGGTTAGGTGCGTACACTCTACCCTCCCCAGACCCCACATGGTGGGATTATACTGGGCTTGTTGTTGTTGTTATGAAAAAAAAATTAGCAATAACTCATATTTAAAGGTACACATTATTAAAGAAAAGACCAAATATCTCGAGATAAAATCAACGGATATCAGTCGGTTATAGAATCGAGGAAAAACCTACGAACTTTATAATGTAAGAAAATAGTATCTCAAAACACAAAGATTGACGGACTCTGTTGATTAAAACCGAGGGAGTTCATTAGCTAAGTAAAATACACTCGCCTCCTTTTTACTGAAAACTCGGTATAAAAATAAATATTTCCATCGTAGTGATTCTTTAAAAAAAAAATAGTTTTCGCGCATTTTTTCTCCAAAATAACCGACGAACGTCTGTTGGTTTTCGTAAAAAACAATAAAAATTTAAAATAGTGTCCCTCGATTATATCTGTCGATTTCCATCCATCGTTTTTAGTAGTGACAATTTTTGTAATTTATGCTATTTCTAATTTACTTATGTCGGTTTTGTCCCGAGATATTTGACCTTTTTTTAAGTAATGTGTACCTCAAATGTGAGTTCTCGCTAAATTTTTTTTTTTTTTTTTGTTATAATTCTGGTCAAATCTAACAAACTTCAGAGTTCGATGAATATTTTATCGGAGACTAAAACTATTAATTTTTGGCGAACTTAAAGGACTAAAACTGTTAAGTGCATACTTAAGGGACTATTTTTAACCAGCCCTCATAGTTAAGGGATCATTTTTGTTAACTTGTGGTAAACTTAAAGGACCAAAACCGTTAAGAGCATAGTTAAGGGACTATTTTGAACCTACTCTCATAGTTAAGGGACCATTTATATCCTTTTCTCTACCTGGCTTGTTTCCCCTCTGATAAGAAAAACCTTAATATAATACAGATATATGGGTTAGAAAAATCGAAAGGAAAAAAGGTTAACCCCAAGAAAAACCTTTAATGTAATGAGATAGTGGATTAAATCCCTCCTAAATTATCACGCATTTATTAGTTTCATACTTAAATTATGTTTGATGTATCCTGAATTATAATTTTCAGGTGCTAAACCTCCCTAAACTATCATGTTTTTATTAGTTTCATATTTAAAGTATATCTAGTTTATGTTACCTCATGAACTATACTTTCGAGTGCTAAAAAAACTCCTGACTTGACAAATGGTAAAGTGCTTATAATCACTTCCTTGAGAGCACGTGAAACGGTGAAAAGCGCATCAACGTGCTTTTACATTGTTAATTAAGTCATGAACTAAGCATAATAGAGGAAGGAGACGGAAAAAGAACTTGCATATATGTTTTTCAAATTATCAAAATTTAGAGCTTTTTTGTTCGCGGTACTTGATCCACACCTTTCAATCCCAAGACAGCTAAGATAAAAAATTATAGATTAAAATCACTATGAAATATAACCAAATGAGAGCTTGGTCTACTTCAATTTGTCTACCCTCATAGAGCTCTCAACAAAATGAGATAAAAGTGGTGTCCTATATTGTGTCCTATATTTTTCTCTTTACCTTTTCTTATCTCCCTTTTAGCTTTTAATTACTTTAACTTTAGTTCTTCTTTAATTTTACTTATGTATAGATAATTGATCAAAACTACCCTAAACTATTATATTTTTGTTATTCATATTAAACTATGTCTAGTTTACGTTATCCCCTTGAATTATGATTTTCTGGTGCTAAAACCCACTGATTTGATAGATGGCGAGGTGTGTGTAACCACATCGTTAGGGGCGTATGAGGGGCGAAAAAAGATTTTACAATGGCTAACTAAGCCATGGACTAAGCAAAATAGTGGAAAGAAACAAAAATAAAAATAAAAAATTGACTACACAGTCGAACCTCTCTATAACAGCATCCGCATATAATAATACCTCTCTATAATAGCTAAGTTTTTTAGAAACTGATTTTTTATGTTATATTTTACTTCTCTATAACAATATTTTACCTTTAATAGCAACAATCAACTTTATAACTAAATTTACCCCCCCCCCCCCTCCATATAATAGCCATCTTCTTTTTTTGATAATATAATAATTAACCATCTTTATAAAAATACAATATCTATGATTACCAATAATTAGTGTAGAGATTTTGATCAGGTATTTAATTAATAATTTAATATACTATATTTATGACAGAATATTACAAATGAATGAACATTTGTAATATAAAAATATCATTGTTTTCTATTTTTATCTATAAATAATTTTCAAAAAGGGAAACAATATGAATAAGGAGTACGAATCCTATTCTTTAGAGTAAGCAAATAGACAAATCTTTAATGTATTTTGGAGTTGGAGTTGAAGATGGAGTTGTGTTTAGTTATAGTTTTTGCAATGAAATATTTGGTTGTTTGAATGTATTGAAAGTGAAAAAAGTAAAAAAAAGGCGAAAAACAAGTTTTGGTTGTTTTTCAAATTCCAAATACAACTTGAAGTTGTATTTGGAATTTTTATGACCAAACACCATAAAGTGAAAAAAGTAAAAAAATATTCCGGAAAAAAGTAAATAATTCTCATGGACAAAGGGGGCCTGAGGAAAACCCTATAACAATAGTAGATATTTGGGTTAGAAAAATAGAAAGAAAAAGATTAATTTGTTGACAGCTGTGGGATTTGAACCCACGCCCTTTCGGACCAGAGCCTAAATCTGGCGCCTTAGACCACTCGGCCAAACTGTCCTGATGAGTGGGTGACTCCTGAAAATATAAATTACTCTCTACCTCGTTCCTACTAGTCTTTATCGTCTCCAATCGCTTTGTTTTGTTCCGCTCTTGTTCTCACTTCATTTTAACACAAGGGGACGGCGGCGACACTCTCTATATTCCAGTAAGTTCCGGCGGCGGCTATGACTCCGGTTTCATCAAAGCTTTACGCAGGTAATGGACTAACATAAATAAAAGAAAAACTTCACATGTCCATATGCATTATCATACTTATCAAATTATTTCTCTTTTCAATAATTTCAGATGATGTGAGCTTATTGATGGTTCTGATTGATACAAATCCCTACTTCTGGAGCTTCATGAAGAATACTTCCTTCACATTCTCTAAATTTTTATCTCATGTAACAACCCCCCAAAACCCAAAATTGTTTTTTTAAATGAATATTCCTTGCATTTTCTATTTACATGGTCAAAAACCACTTGATCTATCACTTTTACCCCGAGTTTGACATCCCAAGTATCAGTTGTTCCCTTTTCCTATCACCATATATCTATTAAAACACATAGTTGAGTAGATGGTGATAGTTCAGGTAGGAAAAGGGAACAACTGATAGTCGTGTTTTGATGCGTAGATGGTGATAGTTCAGGTAGGAAAAGGGAACAACTGATAGTCGTGTTTTGATGCCTAGATGGTGGTAGTTCAGGTATGAAAAGGGAACAATTGATAGTTAGGATGTGAAACTCACTCGTGGAAAAGTGATAGTTCAGGTGTGTTTTTTCCCCATTAACTCTTCTATTTATTGTATTTTGATTCTGGAATTTATGCAAAAAAATGCAGGTTCTTGCTTTCTTGAATTCGATACTTTTACTGAATCAGATGAACCAAGTGGTTGTGATTGCAACTGGGTACAACTCATGTAACTACGTATTCGATTCGTCTACTGCTTCGATGCAAAGGGCCGAATGCTTGTTGGAGAAACTTGAGGAGTTTGTAGATGAAGATGAGTTGTTGAGTCAAGAAGACTCTGTTGATGGAGTTGAATTTTCACTGCTTTCTGGCTCACTTTCTATGGCTTTGTGCTGTATCCTCAATTAGTTCATGTGTTATTTTTTAAATTTATTCTCATTGAATTGCAACTTTGATGCTTTTTATCTAGAGGCCGATCTAAGATTTGAACTTGATGGGTTTAATAATTAAAGTTCTTACATCTGAATTTCTTGTACTTTTGAAATTATGGGTTCAAAATATAATTTTCTGGTATTTTTCACTTATATATTCATGTTTCGTATAAAAAATACTGAGTTTGGTTGAACCCGTAGTTAATAAGCTACATCCGCCACTGGTTTTATCTGTTATGGTACATGGCTTTGAATTCATGTATGTTTAGAGGAAGTGCTTTTCTTGACCTGTGTGTGAACTGTTAGATATCCAACGGGTATTTCGTTCAGGGCCTCTTCATCCACAGCCTCGGGTAAGTTCTTCATTTCAGAAGAAACTGAAAATGGGTTCTTCTGGGAATTTAGATTGGTGGAATTTGATATGTAAATTTCGACAAGTATGTCTGTGGATTTTGTTTATTCCTATGTGATATTTTACTGGTCGATCAATTTGGGATAGTAAATTTTAGCATTTATTTGCATAAAATGTTGTCATGCCAAATAGGTTATCCATGTAAATATCTCTCATCCAAGGGAAAAAGAACTTCTAGGTTTCCCCAGTGACTTCTTTGGCCTTTTTCTGTTTCATGTTACTTCTGAAAGAGCGTTTCTTAGCCTCTAAGGTGCATAACCAACTTAATGGGGGTTTGTTGAGGTAATATTTTAATTTTATTCTGATGTTTTATGTACCTTAAGGCTTAAACAAAACCATCAGTTAAATATCAAGGTGTCCTGATCTACTTGTACTGTAATTTTTCCCAATGGTATAGTGGAACTACCATTCCCATCCGTATCAAGAATAATAATGAAAAAAAAAAAAAAAAAAAAAAAAAGAAACTACTACTTCCCCTTACACCACCTCAGCAATGAAAATGAATCAGCTCTCTCCTTTCTGGTTCCCGAGAAGTCAAAAGGAAAATACACTACTTCCAAAAACCAAGATAATGCCTCATGTATTGCCAACTTCATCTCCTCTGACTGGTGAACCAAGTGAGACAGGAACTGGAATTAGGTTGTCTGAATAGTGCAAAATGTTACAGCAGAAACAAGTGCTTGATAAACTAATGAACAGTTGAATATACATGAAAAGGTTGGCATACGTAATAGCTGATTTGATTTGTGAAAAAGTTTTGGCGTTAAGATGTGCGAGATATGCAGTGTATATATAAGTTTATCTCGATTTTCGGTAGAAAATGGTTTTATTGATATATGCACAAACTGTTATTCAAATATTATTTCAATGATCATATTCAGGGCATAGCATACAATTTCTCCTATTTTATATAACAGGAATTGACGAGTTAGTGGTCAACTATGGTGGAAAGATCATCCATAGTGTTAACTGTCAAAGCACTATCTATGTTGATTCCCTATCTCTAGAGAATTATGTAAAGGGGGGACAAGCAAAAGAAAAGGTAATACCTATACAGCTATACTGAATGTGAATCCTACAACTGGCTGTAGGCATAACGTAAACAGGCGAATCCTAATGTAAGCATAATAACATGAGTAGCTTCTAGTCATTGAAACAAATATAATGCCTTCAGATGAGTAGAAGAAAAGACAGAAAACTATAGGATATGAGGCAAGTGATCACCAATAATCCCAAATAAACAAGTAATTACCACACCCTACCAAGCAGGCATTTCAGATCACATTATTAAAGCTAAAAATAAACTGCTTAATATCGTGAAAAAACTAGTTAATGAAACAATTTAAAATAGGATAAAACAGCACTTAGTCTCAGTAGATTGTCTAGAAGCAGTACATTAAGCAGCTGGGCAAATTACCAAAAAGTAAAAGCTAACTCACTCTCTTCAAGTGTTGTCTTCAGCCATTGCCTCTTTCACATTAAGTGCAAAAGTATGTTCCTCGTCACAACCTGGATAAGAATCACACATGAAATAGACTGTGTACTCCCTCGTTCCAGCTTCAGCAGGGGCGGTGAAATTAAGTTTGATCCTTGACTTTCTCTGGAGAGTAACCCTCTTAATAGCTAATAATTGGTTGCTTTTAGGATCGCCAACAACAAGCCACCATCCTTCTTCCTTGTCTTTAGGATATCTTGGCGCAAACACAGGTCCAACCTCGGTTCTACCCTCAAGATTTCGTTCAAGAGTTACCTGTAAAGTCACATCATCTCCTGCTCTCTCACATTAACACCGTCCAGCACATCACATTTTTTTGATGAAGTAAGAAGTTTCCATTAAGAAAGGCAACTGGAAGGTGCCATTTACAAAAGCAAAAGCTTGGGAGCTTTTGGAGCAAAAACAAAAGCTAGTAAGCTTTTGGAGAGGAAACTAAGTTAGACTATGCAAGAATCATGGAGCTAACAAAGTCCAGGTAATTGTCAATGCTATTAACAGGGGAGTGAAAGCTCCAACTGAACAAAACTACTAAACATCTAGCTTTTAGAGTATGAAGAGGAGTTGAAATCCCATCAAAACACATGTGGTTTCTCTCCTTCCAAATAACCCAAAAAATGACGGCAGGAACCATCTTCCAGACCTTTTTGATGGCTTTGTCAACTCTCCAATGATTCCAACTGATATATGCTTCCTTTATGGACTGCGGCATGGTCCATACTAACCCAAAAATAGCAAAAAAGAAGCTCCAGATCTCAGCAGTGACTGGACAATGTAGCAGCAGGTGGTTGACAGTCTCCAAGCTTTTGTGGCAAAAAAAGCATCTATTAACTAGAGTTATTTTCCTTCTGCTGAGGTTATCCTGTGTAAGAATAGCTTCCCTGAGGGCACACCATGTGAAGCATGAGACTTTGAGAGGCATCTTTGTCTTCCAAAAATGTTTCCATGGCCATTCCTCTAACAGACCATTCTGAGAGCACAAAAGATTATAGCTTTCTTTGACGGTGATCTCCTTTGTTCAGAAACTCCCCATAAAATCCTGTCCGGTGTTTGATCATCCATAGTAAATTCCCCAAGTGATGCTAGAAGAGCAATCGCGTCGTTTATCTCCCAGTCATTGAGATTCCTTCTAAGTGTAGGCCAATAACTCTCTCTGTACTCTGGTATCCTTCCGATTGATAGCAATTCGGTACAAACCAGGATAGCAATCCTTTAAAGCTTCATTTCCAATCCACCTGTCCTCCCAGAACTTCACATGAAGCCCATTACCAACTTTGTAGGATATATTCTGGAAGAGAACCTGATGGAAGCTGCTGATGTGTTTCCATGGCCCAACACCGTGTGGACATGTGCTCTTCTTTGGACTCCAATGATTTAGGGCTCCATATTTGGCAATGATGATCTTTTTCCAGTAACCGTCCAGCACATCACATGTCAAATCAATGTCTGGATACCGGTTACAGAAACAGTCAATGTCCATAAGCTGTGATTCTGACATTTGCAAGAGCTCACGCCTCTTGTTTTCTTCCATCTCCACTAAATCGAACACAGTCTCTATACTCTTTCCTGGATTCTCTTGGTACTTCTTAGCCAATTCCTTTGTGAAGTGTGGGAGTTGGAGAAGCCTAGAATCACGCTTCCACACTCCTTGAGTGATCATCTGGCTCGCTTCCATTGCTAGAATTGCTAGATTCAGCCATCCATTACTTGATATTACATCAACCATTGCTTGAAGAAGCCTACTAGTAGAAAGAAGTACCCCTTGCTGGTCAGAAGCAAGATTTCCACCGACCACTTGCCTAGAGAAGTAGGCTTGTAACAGAGCATTAGCCTTGACATGAGGATCTGTGTATTTCGGATTCCCAAAAGAGAAGCGCTGATGATTAATTAACCTTCTTATCAACCCCTCTTCACCGGGCCTTATTGGCATCTGTTCATACTCCGATGCTGAAGCCAAGATTTCAAGCAAGCCGTTCAACTTCGTTTCGGAGGTCAAAGAAGAGCTAAAACGTTCGATGGTTGTGTAACTGATGTAATAATATGATGCAATCCTGCCAAGATTCTAGGGTGAAAGCAAAATGTCATCTACCACAGTAACACATTTGCTTGACTCCAAGTCACCGATAGTATTCTCAACCAGCTCTGAAAGGTGATCCGAAATATGCCTGTGACTAACACCCTGCAGATTATAGTAGTTTGGATTCTGAGTGAGCCTTCTGTACATAAATGTCCATGTAAGGTAATCTACAGCATCCTGCTTGTTCTGAATAACTCCAACAACCACGTCAGCGTTGAAATTGTCATGGAGATAGTGCTGCAAATGACTCTCAACTGGGAATGCTTCACACAAAAACTTCTTGTAGTAGTCCTTGCGTGGTGCATGGCATGGGATAACACACTTCCCGGAGCTATCTACAAGAGGTCTCCCCTTGAAATGCCCACATCAACTGCCGTTTCCTGTCCCATTTCATGGGCAATTTCTTAATGTTATGTTACCAGATATTGCTACAGCATTGATGCTGTTTGTTGTATTTGTTAATTTGATCATTTAGTATTTTAGTGTCCTTTAGCAGTAAGGTAATTGTTAGGATCGTGTCTTTTCTTGTTTTGTACTTCAAAATTTGATTCCTTTTCTGTTATGTTGGACATGAATATTTATATTCGCTAAGAAATTGTGCTTGAAATTATGGCAGATATTATGTCTGCATGGATCTCCAGATGGGCCCGGACAGTATGTTGGATCTTACCAGCACCTACAATCTTCTCATTGTTAGGTTCTCTGCTGAAACATGTTCTTTTTTGCAGATATGTTGCAGTCATGAATTCAATTTTCTCAGCTCAACGTTCAATGGTATATAGAGGATTTAGCAATTCTTTCCTTCAATTTTGTAACCGTTTCATTTCCTTCTAGATTAATTAGAAAGTAGTCATATTGTCTTCATAAATGTAGAATTTATAAAGTTAGGGATCCGTACTCAGATTGTTATATTGTATTTCTACTCTATGAAATGCAATGCATTTTTATTGCAGGTGCCCATTGATTCATGTGTAATAGGATCTCAGCATTCTGCTTTTCTTCAGCAGGTAGCATTTCTATACTTGCAAGTTTTGGTTTTAAATCTATTCCTTCCAGCATGAGTTTTATTTTGGCTTACTGATGTAATGGTGCATATCTGGGGTCAGGCTTCTTACATCACTGGTGGTGTATATTTGAAACCCCAAGTATCAGATGGACTGTTTCAATATCTCTCTGTAAGTGTTATTTAAATTGTTACTACTAAGTTATCTCTAGCTTACGATTTTAACTCGTCAATAGCTTGTATTGTATCCAACATTGAACATATACGGTTGTCTCCGGTGCTGCCTCTAAACATTAGTTTCTATCTGAATTGGAAGTATGTTGAACAAGTCACTATACTTTGATTTGTTTATTGTATGTAATTTTTTTTCCGAGGAGCTTACACTGAAAAGACCTGCCAAAAGTTTTCCCTATTTTAAATCTGGTTTCTATCTTCTGATACGTATGCTTATCTGTTGCGGTTGGATATACAGTGATCAACCAAATGGTGACGATTTGCACTTCATATGACTGAAAAGTAACAATTTACGCTTTGTGGATAGAAACTCTTCTCCAAATGTCATTTGGACTACCAGTTCAATGACTTTTCTTTTGCCCTCTATAGCGAACTGTTCATGCTATGCCTTTATGAGTAGGATATGATAATATCATGAATGTAGATGTAATTGTTGTATGATCTTGTTTTCAAAATCGTTCACTTTGCATGGAAATCAATGGTCCGTTGCTACAACCACTTTCATGACTAGAATATAATATCTGCCCCAGAAGTTATTTTGAAATTGATTGCTTATATAAAATTAGTTTTTCTTTTTTTCATTTCATTGCACCAAAGGCCGGATATCATCGTCTGCCTGGTTTCCTGAATATGATATCAAGTTGGCATGTTTCTGTCGGATCTGTTGATGTACCATGTGTTTTCATTCACTTGGTGTGATTTTTAAGATGGTTAAATGCCTCGTTTTATTTGAGATGCTTTATTTATAGAATGTCTCGTGTTAGATGTTTTCTATTTTTCATTTGAAAATACTTTTTCAAATGTCCTTTTTTTTTTCATTTGAAAATACTGATGAGACTGTAATATTTACAGACAGTTTTTGCGACCGATTTACATTCTCGGGTTTTTTTGCAACTTCCCAGACCTGTGGGAGTTGACTTCCGTGCATCGTAAGTGATTCAGCGTGCCTATTAATTAAATTATTTCTCATATGATGAGCTGGTAATTTTATAATTGGTTAGTATTACAGATTGTGCATATCCCCTAATTTATAGCCTTCATCTTCATGTGTGCTTTTCATTTGGCTCTTTCTGTAAAGAACCTCTCTCATCTGAAAGTAAGAAACATGAACCATTTAATATTCAAACCAGTGTATGCTAAGTAGTGGCAATCAAGAATCTGAATTTTTGAAATTGAACCAGAACTTGAATTACATAATATAGAAACAGGGTGCCGAGAAACAACACAGGCCTGGACCCTTACTTAAAGTAGGGTCAGAAACACTTACAATAATTGAAAGTAAGAAACTGATGAACTGGAATTTTCTGTCTGAGCTACTTTTAGATGGTGGTGACCACTTTCTCTTTCAATCACACTAGTTATGTTTGCAAATTGAAAAGCATCCAATGGAATCCTTTTACAACAAAAAGGAAAAGGAATGTTTTTCAAGGAGACCTATGCTACTAATAGCAAAAGCAGAGTATCCTGCTATCTAAACTCAAATAAATCTGTGCTCAGTTTCCAGTCCATTCTGACACAAATTCTTTAATTTAGCCCCCAATTTGTTTGGGATTACTCTTCGCCCTCGTCACACTCAATTAAATTAAGTATTGCCGCTTGTCTGATTAAGTTTGCTACTAACTTGCAGGTGCTTTTGCCATAAAAACACGATTGACATGGGTTACATATGCTCTGTTTGTTTATCAATATTCTGCAAGCATCACAAGAAATGCTCAACATGCGGGTGAGTCTTATTAAAGTGTCTCATTGACGAGCTCTTCATTTCTCATTAATATGCTGCATTAAGAATTGTGTTCCGACCAAAAAGGTCCACATGATATGATCATGTCACATGTTACTGGCAGTACTGGTTACTTTTTAATCTGTAAGGAGTTCTATTGCAACTAACATCAAGTGATGCTGTGGAGTGTGCATTACAGAAAGCAAAAACTCAACTCCATTACTGCACACACAAGGAGTTGAGGTAGTCTAATATACAGCACTCCTAAATTCTATTTGGGAGAGTTGCCATGATTTACATGCCCTAGCTCTATTACATCAAGGTTTTCACACTAAATAGCTCTGTACTTCAATCTATGTACACTCTCATGTTTTCCTTCAAAGAGTCTCTGACTTCTCACCTTCCAGACCGCCTACCAAATACGAGACAGGAACTGGCAGTATTGGTTGCTGTTCTGTATCAATCAACCGTGTCTCAATCCTTTTTTAGTTGGAATCAGCGATATGAATCCTTTGTATCCTTGGTTATATTATTTGCAATGACAAGGGAGTCATGGACTTAATAATGTGTATCTTAGTTATCTGATTTTCACATTTTAGTTTTGCGACGTGATATCTTCTAGTTTCCTGGAAAGATTGAGGTCTGAACAGCAATTATTTGGAAAATAGGTGCTGTTAAAAGTCCTACTAATAACTACTAGTGACTGGCTGGATATTTCCTTTATAAGGTGAAAAAGACGGGACCTAGATATATTACGAGAACATGTAGTTATTAATAGGTCTGCATACACACTACTGACTACCCTCCCCAGACCCCACTTGTGGGATTACACTGGGTATGTTTTTGTATGTAGTAACTGTGCCAACTCTGTTATTTTAAAAAAGAAAAGATTTGTTTGTGGTTGTCTGGAACAGGGAACTAGTTCTCTTTCACCAGTGATGTCTCTTGCTGTTTTCTGGATTTTTTCTCCCTTTTCCTTGGCTTTTGCTGAAGTGAAGCATTGCATTGACAAAAGATGTGCTCTAGTAGTTGATTTATAATATATTGTTGACATTGTCTTGCTGTCGAGAGAAAGATGTGGTACATGCATATTTGTACTATAAGGAACCTAGGATCAATAATCAGTGGAGTGAATGCATCAAACCCAGAAGCTGAGCCAGTGTTACCGACCTTGCACTTTTTTTAAATTGCTCTAGTAACCTTTTTTGCTTTCTGGTGTCTCACTAATGTTACTACCTAAATTTCTTAGAGAAGATACATGAACTTCACTCACCTAGTTAGTGCTAATGGATAACTTGTCATCAACATTTTAAGGATTCTTTTCCTGTTTCCCGAGAACATTCCTCACACAAACCAAAGTCACAGGAAAAGGTTTGCTAATTCCAATTCAATATTATAGGTGTTTATCATGTAGTAGCATCCTATCTGTTCTACAACTAACTCCACTGATAACTCAATTCATATAATGGATGCTTGAGCCTGGGTATGATAATTTTTAGTTTCATGCCATCAAATGCAGATCAAATTTTGGAGAGGCACGAAACCAGGATCCCTCA
Organism: Lycium ferocissimum; assembly: GCF_029784015.1. Taxonomy (NCBI): domain Eukaryota; kingdom Viridiplantae; phylum Streptophyta; class Magnoliopsida; order Solanales; family Solanaceae; genus Lycium; species Lycium ferocissimum. The sequence continues at coordinate 33,951,971 of NC_081345.1, read as the reverse complement.
GCCTCGGATCCGATGAGAAATACTCCAGATTTGAACAGATAATCCTAAAGCTCAGGTTGCTGCACAACTGTCTTTCAAGAGCTTCTTATGATATAAGCTCCCAGTCCCATATAATGTTAAAGATGAGTGTAGGCCTTCACTGGGACTCTTAATGATGAGTGAGGTTGGAAGGATGTCGATTTGTATTCGGGTCACTTTTGGAGAGAGGAAGGCAAATTGTTGCTGAACCTTTTCCAGTGTCGAGAATCTCCTTTTCTAGGTGAAGGAATACATAGAATGATTCTAACGAGCTTGTCTGGATTTAGTCTTTCAATATAAAATGTTATTGCCAATTGAAAAGTTGGAGATAGAATTCCAAAACAAGTTAAAAGTTACAAATTGCAAGTCATTGTACCAAACATCATCCTTCGAAATTTAGGTCCATGGTTTCTGCTAGTCCTGTGATTTAAATTATTTATGGTATTGGTATTTCCGTCATTTTAACTTTTAGTATAACAAATCTTTGCAGGTGCATATAATGAAAATTTAATGGAATTCGGGACCAATTTCCCCAGTATTCTTATTTCGTGGTGGCATTTCAACTGGAAACTAATATGATTTGTTTTTACAAGAATTTTTTTACAGTGCTTCAAAATTAGACTTAAAAATGTAAATAGATGCTCTCTCTTTTGTTTTTCTGGTGCAAAGCTTCACATGACCTGTTTGTTGTTCAGTTGGTGCAAAGTTGCAGAATAGGTATCCTCACCTTAATTTCATTAGTTAATATATAAGTTGCTCCTTAAAGTTGTCCGGAAAGGTCATTTACACACTTTTAACTTTACCGTGATTCTATCACTCCTATGTCATCAAAGTTGGATTGTGATGAATTATAGAATACCCATCTGATGTGGTCATTCATCAAAAGTTAAATTATTTTCAGGTTGGCAATCAAATTATCAATCCCTGCTCAAAATTGGAGTTGCTTGTCAAATGAAAGCATTTTCAGATATCAACCTCTGGTTGGTTGATTTGTATCTTACTCTTAGTTCCAGAACGATAACATACTTTTCAATTAATGAAAATTTAAACTAATTGAGATTTGACCAAAATAATTTGGAAAACAATCTATTACCTCAGTACCTTTGTGTATATGCTGCACCGCTCGGACAACAGCCATTCGTCCCTCAAATATTAGAACCGAATTCGGCAAACAACTATAACACGAAAAGGCCATTTAGAGAAATACATATACTAGCTAGAATTTTTTTTTAACAACAATAACTACCTGTGGTTGATCATAGAAACTACCGGGTAATGGCCTGTCCCCAGGGGTTTCAGTTCAGCGTCACAAATTGTATGTGCATTACATGAAAACTAAACATCCTCAGAAAAGACAATAGAGAAACACCAAGTTAGAGAATGAATTTTATAAGAAAAAGGATAAGGGAAATGAATAACGGAAGGCTTCCAGACAAGTGAATAACGGAAGGCTTCAGCCATGCCGTCCTCTAGTTTTCATAAAAGGCCTATGCAACACGGATAAGGTCGCACAGTTTTTGTTTCCAGGACGAGGAAGGTTGTATAGTTTTTAGAAGCATCTGAAGCGAAAATCAGGTCCACAATCCATACCTTAGAAAAGTTTTCTGCAATCTCCTTTACATTGATCTCGGGTCATTGAAGAATCAGACTGACAAGGTTTGCCATCTGAGCATACAAAACTAGTTGCTTCTCATCAATATCAGTCATATCTAGGGAAATAAACTTGTTGAGAACAACAGAAAGTCAAACATGTAGCAAATATAGACCTTAATACAGCATTCAAAATTATATCAGAAAATCATAAGTATAAGCACAAGGATACGAGACACCCAGGATTCCACCAGATTGTAATTGTCCATCACTGTAATTGGAATAACCTGGCAGTGAAGGAGTAGATATGAGCTTCATGCAAAACCCATATATACTATCAATAGCAAGACTATTTTGCATGACAAGGTTGAAAATCGAGAATGAAAACTCCAGCAAGGGTAAGAAGATAAATCAGAGTTGATTAGGAGAAGTAATTACGTGAAACTATGACATCTGATAAAAAGGAGAAAAAAGAAGCAAACAATGTCTGAAGCGATTAAACCTGCTCGCACATATATTGCGGCTACTTTGGAACCTTAACTACTTTTATATAGCAAATATTGAGGTTTCCACGGTTCTGAAGCAATTATTTGAGTTTTCTAGCCATCAACTATTCCAAACAATTTGATGATGGAATTAGGTACTTCAATGCACATATAAAGATCTTATACTTTGTCGGAAACTAAGTATAGAACGATAAAATATAAGAGATGACATAAACTGATTCTCCTTTCACAATGGTCTTTAGTTCTCCCTCCCAAAAGAGAGATATAGCAGACCAAGGAGGAATATATTTTCCTGATTTCAATTTCCTTCATTTTTCTTTTGTCAAACCAAACCAGGAAATGGGAAACTTAGTCAACCTCCATTCCTTTTCCTTCACGGTTTCCAAACAAATGGTTACTGTCAATCTTTTCACTTTCTAACTGTTAAGGATGTCCGATTTCCCCTTTTCTTTCATGTACTTTCTCTGTTCCAATTTACGTCTCATGCTTTATTTTTTAGTCTGTCCCACAAAGAATGTCATACTTATTTAGTAACAATTTAGCTTTAAACTTCTCGCTTTACCCTTAAAAAAGCTGATTTCTAGCCACACAAAAGTCTGTGGCTTGTCTTGGATCAAGTTTCAAAAGTCTTTCTTTCTCAAACTCCACCACATAAACTGGGACGGAGGGAGTAGACATTTCGTCAGCAATTCACTCCTATGGTCAATGAAAACATCAGGAATGTTGAGTAGCCTGCAGATTTTCAGTAGATGAGATAAAGAGGTGTTCTGTTTGAATCTGATCCTTCGCCTCATTACACTGTATTTCATAAGGAATGTCTCAGATCCCTTGGCAGACCACATTTGATTGTAAAAACATAAAAAAACAACTTCACCTATGAACACAAATTCAAAAAGTTTAAATAAAAGTATAGCTGGTTATCTTGGTATAATTAGCTCAATCAAAGACGTGTCCGAGCTGGCGCAGACTTTCTTAAAGAATTAAAAGGATCCAAGGAATTAGATAGCCTTGTCAATTGACTTTATGTGTTTTCCAGAATATCCTTCAACTCCACCCTCTTTTAACATAAAGGATTAAGTAATAACAGAAAGCAGGCAAAGACCTCATTTTGACTCACAGATACAAATTATATTAAAATAACTCAGAACAAGAAACAAAGACGTGTAAGCATCACATCCAGTGATAGCAATATTATCCAAGTTACATATGCTCCATTTCTTGAAATATCTACGGTTCTCCAACTTGCTACACTAATACGTAATCAAGTGAGCTTACTCTAAGACTGCCCGTTACCCCACCTTAATTGTCTTGCTCGCTGCTGCTTATATTCTGACGCATTCATTCGCCCAAATAAATCAAATTTTGAATAACAAACACAAAATTCAACTAGCAAACATTCACTAAATGAGAATATTAACTTAATCGCAGCTGAGTTGTAGAAACAAGAAAGTAGAGGGACCTTGACCTTCTCAGATAAAGCTTAACCATCAACCTTATACTGGGCGAACGTAATGGATTTTATCCTTTCCTTGTCAGCTTTTGACTTGACCTTGCATTCAACCCTTCCAATCTGACTTCTGCAATTAGCTTTCACCATAATTATAAGTTGCCCAAAGGAAAATTAAACACACAACGTGGCACTAATTTTGATACTCCCTCTATCCCAATTTGTGTTGAAATGTCGAGATTCAAATTTCTAAACGAATTTAGACATAGAAGTACTATAAATCACAATAATTAACAACTTAAAATATTTAAAAGGCACAGAAATAACTTATGGTCAAAAGAAAAACTTAGATTGACTCTCGAAATTCCAACTGTACCATATAAATTAGGACGGAGGGAGCAGCGTTTATGTCTACAGGAACTAAATACTTGTGGTCCCTCAAAAAAATTATCTAGAAAACAGCATTCAGTTAAATTAATTGAAGTACAATGATGTGTTACCACAGTAGTAAACACATGGCATGCAGAACATATCTTAAGGTTAGTTGAAGTGAAACACCATTCACATTTTGCTAATTCATTATTGGGAACTGAAACATATGGCTTTTCAGATATAATCACTTCCCCGGTTATTATCCAAGAAAAATCCCATTTAAGTAAACCTTAGATGTCACGTGTTCTAGTTTTTAGCAAACAAAAAAGTACAAAAATCACATTAATTTATTGAAGAACAGCCTAAAATGTATGCTATTCTAATTTCTCCTCCTTTTTTTAATTCAAAAGTTTAATTTGAGAAATGGAAGTGTAAGACCTGGAGAGAAATCCCGAGTGGTGTACAGACGGCAGCGTTAGTCCTTTATTACTCAACGCTTCCTCTAATTTCGACTTAGAGAGCTCTACAGTGTTCACAGTGGAAGTCCAAGTCCAAGTTTACCCTTTAACTTTTGATGTGTCCCTCAAATACGCCATCAAATTATTTGACTCATTTATGTCACTCGTCAATATTTGATCATTTATGCCATCGTTTGGCTCGTTTATATCATTGCTGTTACCAAAATGGCGCATCGTGTCATTTTTCATTAACACCGATTTTTGCAAAAACATATATGACACGTGACCACCAACTAGAAGTCCACGTTGTTTAATTAAACCGACACAAATTAAATCCCTAACACTTAACATATGAATGTGTTATTACAATTAGTTTAACACTTAACAGCTGAATGTTATCTTTAAATGTTAAACTAATTGTGATAACAAAAACCAATTGTTAACCATTTTAACATCTATACAATAGGGTTAAAAGGATTTGGATGGATCGGGTGTATGAGTCGGGTTTTGATTTAATTTAGGATTTCATTTGTGTTGGTTCAATTAAATGATATAGACCTTTAATTGGAGGCCACACGTCATATCTGGTATTGTAAAACCGGCATTAGTGAAAAATGACATGGATGAGCATTTTGGTAACGACGATGTCATAAATGAGTCAAACTATTGCCGAGTGGCATAATGATCCATTTTCGATAATTTGATGGCATATATGAGCCTTCTCCGTAATTTAAAATTTGGTTTAAGTAATATCTGATATTGCCTTCTCATTAGAGTTCACAAGTTTACCCTCTAAATTTTGAATATAATTTGAAATTAGTACAAAACAGTAAAGTTAGCTCAATTTCAAATAGCACAAGGACATGTGAAAAATTAAAGTAAATTTTTTGGAAGAACAAAAATATCATAGATATTTAAAAGAGTTTCTAGAAAGTTATAATATAATATCTTTGATATATATTGTATTTAGGAATTGTCTAGAAATTCTTTAGATAATGTGAGATAGAATTATCTAGAATAGTCTAGTGTAGGATCTTGGATAATTATCCTAAAGAAAAATCTAGATATTCTGGAAGAGTAGTGGTAGGGGATAAAGATGATTAGTTTTTTCTTATGGAGAGAAAGATCCCTAGACAAAGATAAATAGGAACATTAGGCATTTGTAACCAAGCCAAACCAACCCCAATTGTAAGTCATTTAAGCCAATTTAAGAAAGTCTTTCTTCTTCAACCAAATTCTCCTTTTCAACGCTTCCTCTTTAGTTGAATCTTCGATCTTAGTAACGATCTTGGGCTTGAACGGTGGTTTTTCGATTTACTTTTCTTCTCGCTATAGTATCGAGCCATAGCCACAAGTTGGCTTTTGGATTTTATTTCAAGATCGGGTTTGTGGTAGATTCAACTAGTTTCTCTAAATGGATTTGAGCGGCCGTGTTAATGGACGGGGATGGAGTTGTTGAATCGGTTAATTACAAGGTATGGAAGACATGTACGGAGTCATACCTTGTGGGAGAGGATTTGTGGGATGTTGTTAATGGTAGTTACCACAAGTCCTCCTATTGACGGACCGAAAAATAGCGACGTATACAAGAAGTGGAGCATTAATGCGAAAGCGGAGTTCATCCTAAAGAGGTCCATTTCTCACAACTTATTTGATCATATTATTGTGCAAATCAACTCATGAGATATGGAGGACCCTTTTTGACAAGAAGGACGCAAATACTTGGAGAATGAATTTTGCGCAAAGAGTACTTTTTGAGGATTAAGAACTTATGTTCGAGAGATTTCTTTATTAAATACGGATGAGGCTATCTAGGAAGCACGAATGAGAAGAATTATCATTCGTAAATATATTTCTTTTGTTACATCAATTCAAGGATGGGATCAACAACCATCCTTGGAGGTTTGAGAATTTGTTGTCATCACAGAGCTACTAGCCAAAAGATTTGGCTAGTGTGTCTATGAAGGAAATGCTCTTTGTTGCTAACAGAGGAATTTTAAAGAAATACAAGAGCGAAGTTGCTCAAGAGAGATGATACATTCTAATTCCATGAGGGTCAAGCTCGCCAAGACGAAGGAAGAGTATTCTAATAATGGCAAGAAGACTATTAAATGTTATCGATGTGGTGAAGTAGGACACATAAAAAGATTTTGCCGAGCCAAGGAAAGCTAATTGTGACCGAGAGAAGAAGATTGGGGAAGGTGCTTTGTGGCCGAGACTCGAGTAAGATGTCTTAGCTTCTCTAATTGGATCGTGGATTCGGGATATAATACGGTCCATTACGTGGAGAAGGAATTTGGTGTCATCAAAAAGCAAGAAGATTCCAATGACGTTCGGACTAGTGACGTGGTAGGCTTGCTATCGAGGAAATTTTGAGATCTTAAAATTACGTGGAGGATGTTGAAGTAGAGCACGAGCATGAAGGTTCTAAAACTATATATGAAAATGGTGACCATTCTAGAGAAAGCATTGAGGAGTCGTAGTGGAAGTTGAGGTCTCCGGCCAATCACGCCATATCGGACCAATCACTAGCTCGAGATCAAATGAGCGAGATGGAGAACGGCGGTCAAATAAATGAAGAGGTTGACGTTGAAGGCTCGATTTCATATGGAGAGACGGATAACATGGTTCTCGGATGCTCGGAAAGCCGACAAACGAGTTCATTGAGGAGAAAAGGACTCAGTGGTGGATCCTACGGTAGTGCTAAGTCTTCGCGGAAATTTGGTTCACCGACTCGGGTGTTTCTCCATATAACACAATTGTTAAGGAGCTAAGAGAAAGGGGAGTACGGAAACTCAAGAATGTAAAATTCGGCATGAAGATGATTCACGTGGTTCGCAAAGGCCAATAAGAAATTAAAATTTGGTCGCTACGAGAGATGAAAATTTTATCAAGGCATATTCATGTTTCTTTGGAGGCCCAATTATCGGCGGAAAACCATCATCATTTGAAGAAGGAAGAAGTGTCGGAAAACATGCGAGATCTTCACCAAGGCACGTCAAAAGATTCGTACGAGTTCTTCCACGACAAGTTCGGGATAGCTTCCAAAAAATTACTTTAAGGGGAGTGTGAAAAATTAAAGTAAATTTTTTGGAAGAACAAAAATATCATAGATATTTAAAAGAGTTTCTAGAAAGTTATAATATAATATCTTTGATATATATTGTATTTAGGAATTGTCTAGAAATTCTAGACACTTAGATATTTATAGTTGAGGATAGAATTATCTAGTGTAGGATCTTGGATAATTATCCTAAAGAAAAATCTAGATATTCTAGAGTAGTGGTAGGGGATAAAGATGATTAGTTTTTTCTTATGGATGTATCTAGAATAATATCTAGAAGCATCCCTAGACAGTATAAATAGGAGTGACATTAGGCATTTGTAATCAAGCCAAACCAACCCAATTGTAAGTCATTTAAGCCAATTTAAGAAAGTCTTTCTTCTTCAACCAAATTCTCCTTTTCATAACCATCTTCTTTAGTTGAATCTTCCGATCTTAGTAACGATCTTGGGCTCATGAAGGTTTCAAACTTTTAGCTTATATTTCAAGGACAAACTTGTCTTTTTTTTTTTTTTTTTTTTTTTTTTGCCATTAACTTCATGCAACTGTATTGCGAGTGGATGTTTTTTAATTACGGATCGTCATAGGTTTACAAATATTAGCTTCAACCAATGATTGGATTAAAATGTACATTTTTGTTTAATTGAAGAAGAAATATAGATAAATAAAGCAAACCATTTAGAATAGAACGGTAAAAACAATCTAATACCGGGTGCATCCTTCGAGTTAGTAATTCAGTGAGCAAGGTGTAATTTTAAACAAATTTTCCGACTGTGTAATCTCCATTGGTCTTCGTCACCTACAAGTCAAGTAATTGAGAAGGCCTCCAAGAAAGCAGGACATCCACGTTGGTATACTTTTTGAGTAACCTTTAAATTTCTCCACTCTTCCCCTTCTTTTTCCATCATAGGTGCTTCTAATTAACTTATTTTCTCAATCATTACGGCTAATAGTGCATAAGTTATCCACGTTAAAATGCAAGGTCAGAGAAGATACCCCGGAGGGGGCGCTGGTGCAATACATGACATGAGTTACTAAGTTTTCAGACAAAACTATCTCATTAGTACTACGGACTATTTAACGTAAAATCCAAACTATTTTGAATCAAAATTTGAGATATGATTTGCATATGAAGGATCAACTCAATCAATCAACTATGTTTCATCCAAACAAAGCTAGAGACAAATCTAATTCATTCCAATACTATGCTTATAAATTATTTGCCTTACAGATAAATTAGGACAAAACCAGAGGATCTTTAAATCTCAACATGAAGAAATAACTCAATTTTGTGAAATACACAAACGTATTCCCTTCAATAGAGTTTCTACCTTTTGATGAACTAGTGCAAAGTTGTTGAATCAAGATCAGAGATCTACAGACTAGAATATCATTTGGTCTTCTCGAGATCATTTTAGTGACATACATTGATATAGTAAATATACTTTAACAGTTGGGTTCAGAGAGTTTCCTCTCTTGTATGAAACCCATCAACAGCGACATATTCACTATTTACAGAAACCATACAGGGGGGTCGTAGTTTCACCATCTAAACCCTAGGTTAATAACAGCATCTCATTTAACTATATTCACAACAGCCAATCGTTAACTCCTGCACAAAGACTCAGCTGTTTGCTAGAGGCTTGCTGAAAATTTTGATGTAATCCGTCAAACATGCGCATTCGCTGAGATGGAGAATGACCAAAACAAAATTACTTAACAAGCTAGCCTTTAGTTTATCTTTGTAAAATATATTCAAACTCTTCGACTTCGAGTCCTTCGGGCAATCTGTATGCAACCAAAAGACAACTTTAGCCAACAGATAGACCGAAAATGTTATTAACTTTGTCTAAGAACTTCCTACATTAAAAAGAATAATTTATTAGTCACACAATGCCTTAACTGTAATTCATTAGAATTAGAACGTTCTAGCATGCCTTCTGCAAGCCATCTCTCTGTACCTCTGTCAACTATTTGAGAAAGGACCTAGCTCTAAAGCTACTATTTTTTTTTCCTGATAAGCATGTCCATAAAGCTTCAACAAAACAGAGGGAAAAAAAAGATAAAAAGTTGGTTGGGCGTGGAAGGTGAGACTGGGTGGCTCTTTTAAAAATGTTGGTAAAAATTGATTTTGTTAAAGCAGAGGAAATACCATACAACCCCACTACAGGCAAAAAATATTTGATTTACTAGTTCTTTCGTTCAGAAATAGCCACAACCATCTAAGCTAAAAGGAAACTGAAAAAGAATAGCAAGCTGAAAGGAAACGGAGGAAAAGAAAAGGTGAATCTTACAGGATTCTCATTCACATCAATGACTTCAGAAACTGATGAGTCAATTAAAACACTCCTGCTTCTTTAACTCTGCGGCACAAAATGACAAGAATCATAGAACAGTTAATTCAGACTTGCTCATCCAACATAATTTGTAGATTAATAGATGGTGCGACTAATTACAGCCCGTGTCCATCGCAAGAGTAAATGTGAAGTGATTCGTGACGCTTTAGATCGCAACTCTATTAAACAGGATTCCTCCTCTGGACGTGCACCTCATGACTTGTTGCCCAGTTTCATTTAAGGAACAAAGTAAAACCAGCTTAAATTTGTAGGAAAATAAACCAGAGATGAAAGAAAGAAGATGGAACATGCAAATAGAACTGAACTGATAAATAGGAAACCATAACACTTCTGAAAGCTGGTGCAACCCACACAAAAGGGTGCATAACTCGAGCGAAAACATCTTTAAAAAAAGACGAAGAAAAGAAAAAAACATAAATAATAAAAAATGAGTAGAGGAAATAAACTAAAGAACTAATAATAAAAGCTTTCTCATCACAAAGAGAAACCCAAGTTTAACAGAAGAGCTAGTAATGCTTCTTCTATTTAGATCTAGCTTAGTTTTCACTGTGGACAAATCTGAAAAGTTAAAGGAAAGAAATATCGTAACAAACAAAGGTAAGATTCTTACCAGCTAAGGCAGTCCTTTTGCTATCACACTTAGCTTTATCCTCTGACAAGTCATTTCTTGTTGAGAGACAGATCCAATCATGTCGCTATTTTTCCTTGGGCTATCAAATGAAGAGCACTTGCCATGGTCGCTACAGTAAAAACTTTTACTGGTCGTCTTATAGCATCCACAACAGAATAAAAAGTGGAATTCAAGCATATGATCAGAACAATGTATGCTGTCAGGGCACGTACATGGATAGCAATATGGGTGAACATATTTTACATCATGAACTCATATCATTTCTCAAAGGAGAGATGTGAAAAGCTGAGGACATAAGAATGTCTCCCTTCTATGTAATATATATATATATAATATGTTTGACAGCCTTAACCCAGCAAGCATATAATCCGAAGTGCAGGGATATATTCTCGTGGACCCAAGTGGCAGTACTGCAGGCAGGTGCTCTTCATTCAAGTGGAACCCGGAATGCAGATGCTAATGCAATCCTAATTAAGATTATGCAAAATGCATTACAAGACATCCAAATGCAAGGAAATTTTGAGCGACCACATAAAAATGTTTCATGTACTCGGTTTCATAAGATGAACACCTAAATTAAGGGTAGTAGCACTGACAAGTTAAATGACTATCAAGAAGGAAAAAGGATTGCAACAGAAAAATCCCTTATTACAATCTTGAAGAATTTTGCAGCGAATTAAAAACAATCAGAGTTCATCAAAAAAGTTTTCCTACTTGGCTACGTTATGACCGCGTCTTATATGAAAAAGTCTATCTTATATGAACTCTGAAAACATTTTTGCTATATTCAATGCAGTTAAAAGTATATGCATATGATGGAACGTGATACATATGCATGAAAGACATGAATCATGTGTATTAACCTATATGCTCAAAGTTATGAAAGAATCAAATAGATGGTTATCTTAGATCTTCTATTCAAGGTTTGCTTCTGAAAAGCAAAAACATGAAACCTAATTCTGCTGGCTAAATAAGTTGAGCATTTAATGATGTTAGCATTACCTGGTCAAGCAAGGAATGGTTACTTAAAATCCCCGAAATCTCACTATCCAAACTGAGAACCTCAGCTTCCCTGCTTTCGCAGGTGATCTACGTAGGCAAATTTCCATGTTAACCAACAGTAAACAAATTTTTTGTTACTATATCTGGGTGTCAAAGATTAGTTCATTTTTTTAGGAAAATGATTTTCATAAGAGAATGCAGCCCAAAGTCTGACTGAGTCAACAGATCGTACAAAGTACTAATACGGTTATAGCAAATACAACTCTACCTCCAAATACACGGACTTGTTACAGTCCTCCCCTCTCCTCCATGATAATCCAACCACAATTAGCTCATTACCAGTGTCGGCAAAAAATGCTAAAGCACTTCGAGCTCTACTGTTGTATCGTCTTAAAGAACTTTAAGGATGACAAGTTACTAAAATAATAAGCCAAAAGCCTTCTTCTGACTTTGAATAAATCAATTCTTGCATACAGAAAGAGTAATGAAGTAGAATATACTTAATTCCAACTACACGCATTAGCCCATCTGTTTTCTTGCTTGTTAGCGTTTGACTAATGAGAGTCTTTCTTTTTGCTTGCTTAGTGAGGTCTCGCTTTTTTGTTGGCACAAGTGCTTGCTAGGCTGGGCATTTTTCATCTTCATCTGAAGCTAACCAGTGTTGTTACAGGAATGCCAGGAAGAAAGAAAGCAGCCTCTCTTGTGAAAGATGGCCCAATTTCTCTTATTTCTTTATTATTTCAGTTTTCCATTTTTTTTTTTTTTTTTTTGGGGGGGGGGGGGGGGGTCCAAGAGGCTAGAAGATGGTAACTTCCCTGATAAGAGAATGGGGAGAGGTCAGGATTGAGGAGGGCCTACCGATTGATCTACATGACACTTTCCAGTTGACACTGTGGTCCCCTTTCAAAAAGAAGTCTATTGGGAATGCAAAAGTACTTACACTTAATCATGTCAAGAACTGATTTTCTCTTATTTTTCCAATTGGAAGCCTCCAAAGCCAATTATACTTTCTGAGAAGGATCTAAACTTTGATTATATCAATTGTCTAACTCTAACAAACCTAGCACCCCCAACAATTGCATACAACCCAGAGCCACCTCACCTAAATAAAATTCAGAATCTGTTTCACCTAACATCTTTTGTCCAGCTAATTGTCTTCTCTACTGAATATCTGCTCGAAACCATCATGTTGCGATCTGTGAATTCATCTTAAAGTACAGGTTCCTCCAATACCAAATATCAGGCTCCTCGTACCAGACCTTACATAGCTACGAAACTTAGGCAAATCCTTTTAGGCTTTTTGCTTGGTGTTCAGTCCACCTATATGTTCAATAGAACAGTTGTAACAGATCAGGCAGAATGAAACCAGGAAACTTTTCCTCCTAATATACCCAGCAATGATTCTCCTCTTTTCACTATTTCTGTTACAGGGCAACAAGCAATAGACAGATAAAACATTTCCTACACATTATTGAGCACATCTCTTATATTCAGCAATCTTCTGACTGACCTTGAGAGAGTTTTTGCTAGAATCAAAAGCCTCGGTGCTTCCAGAACAACTGCATTATCAAAACAGACATGTCATGTAAAAGTGAATGTTGTTAAATATACCAATATCAAAGAAGTTCTCACCATTTATCTTTGAAGAGCACAGTTCTTTATCCTGCCTGATTAACTTTTCACCATTATTTTTGCTTCCCTACATATTCAAGAGTTAGAGCAAGTTCTGACGGAAAAAATGGATGATATGATAGAATATACCTTTGAGATGCAGATATCTGAGCTCTTGCCTTTCATGGATTTGGAAGGCTCACACATTATGGTTTTACATCTTGAGATTGTGTCTTTTTCTTTCAAAGAACGTGGATGTTTATCCTTCTGATCAGACAAGGTTCGTGACCTGAGAGTTCTTGAAAAACATGGTTGCTGCTCAGTTCTAATCACTGCTTCAATGGTTCCGCGTGCATCATCGTCATGTTCATCATCAATCGAAAACTCCTTATGTAATTCAAATGATGCAGAAGCTGAGAATGGTTTAGGTGTTTTTTGAATTTCTCTAGTAGTGAGCTCCTGATCTGCTTCACTTATCTCCTGCTTATCTGAATATGATTGACTGCATTTCTCTTTTATCATGCTCAACAGGAGAGGGCCCTTTTTGCATAATTGTGTTTCCAATTTGCTGCCTCCGCTGTTACTTGACCGCGTCATGCCAACAGTCTGAGATATAACAGGAAGAACAATGTAGAACAAAATCGGTTACGCACATCCAGTGACAACTGATAAAAATCAAGGCAGGGGTAAAGGCATGTACTTGAGCTTTCTTTTTTGAACTATCAAGTAACTTCCCAATGAAATTTTCATCTAGCTGATAACGCATTAAAATATCACTTTTTCCCTGCAAAAGAAAAGAGAAGTGTAAATAAAACACAAAAGAATCGAACCAAATGCAGTATGCCAATCAAACGGAAAGAACTTGCCTGACTATTATGTTCATGACCAGCTTTATAGAGTGAAGATGGCAGCAAAATAAGTCCGGAGATATGCGAATGAGAGACGCTTGTGTTGCTTATTGCATCCAACAAAGAAACCCCAATATCTGACAAACTATGAAGCTTCTGCAATATGACGAACTCTCATGGTTCAACATTAATACATTTAAGAATAAGGAACTAGCATTGATTTCAAAGCCAAGGAAGACACTGACAGGAGTAATTTGTGCATCAACAGCATCCTCTGCCTTTTTTATTGCATGGAAGATACTTCTCAAGTATGAAATACACAGTGCCATCAGAACAATTAAAATCAACCAATGCCCGCAAGCTGAAAACGAGTGGGCTGGCCCAAAAGGATAGTAAGAAAAAGAACAGGCGTTAAAAGACACAACTGATGAGTAAACACTAACAGTGTGCACCCGAAGGGGATTTGCCTTCTGGGTCGAGCTCGTCGCACGGGGCTTGCCTAGTGCGGGTTATCTGTGGTTTGCTTGCACAAGAGCGGGGAGCGGTTGCGCGTACCCTTGTCATCCAAAAAGAAAAAACTTACTACCTATATTGACTTGAATATGACACTACAATATAGAGTAGTGGCCTGTAAAATTATATTTAAGTTCACACTCTCACTAAATCACCAAATGAAATACTTATGTCGAGAGATGATAATTTCTAAAACAAATGCGGAGGGAGGTAATGCTCAAATCTCATAAATGAAAAATACACAGATATCACGATTATGAAGTATCGGAAGGGAAAATTGTTATATACACAACATATACAGTAAATACTACATAGCGCTTGAACTAAAAAGTAAGCTACTCTGAACCTAACAGTGTAAACTTTTTCGTCAGCTAGTATGCCACAAATTCATGTAATAGAATAATTAGTGAAAGCTCAATACTATCTATCAGACTCAGTCTTTTGTATCCTTCGGTCACTATAAAAAAAAAAAAAAATACAGTATGCGCGGGGTACGGGGCCAATCAAACCCGTGACCTCTAGGTCACAAGCAACTTTACTTGCCCCTTCTAGACTCCCTAACAGTGTCCGCATATCAGCACCCACCACCAGGTTCCCAAAGAAAGGAATGTGAAGTGTGGTCTACACTAAGTTTCCAGGGCAGGAGAATTTTATCAGAATAGAGAAGTGTATAATGAGGAGAACAAAATGTCTTCCAATTATATAACAGTGGTCACTCATCAAAAAGAAATCGCTTTGAAGTTCTAGTAAGCTTGTTGCCAAGATACAAGCTTACAGACTGAAATCAAGGAAGCCAACAAAAAGTTGGTCTTTCTCACACATAAGCTTAGGCATCCACCTATCAGGAAATGTTTTCAAGCTTGTTTCTTTCCAAATGATCCACGCAATTGCAAGCATTTAGCAATTCCAGGAAAACTCCTTTATACTGACCAAAACCAAAGACAATAACTCTACTCCAGGCACACACCTTAACTAGTTGATCCTTCTCCCTCACCTCCAAGCCACATTTTAATCTATTGAGTCTACTATCTATACTCTAGGCACAGTGGCACACTCCTTAACCTGTTTAGCTTCTCTTCTCAGGTTAAATCACAACAGCTTACCGAGGACATGACCTTAGATAGGAGGTTATGGAGGAGAGGATAGAAGGCTAGGTTGCTTATCCTTTCATCCTAGTAGTTGTAGTTTTGCTCATTCGTTTATTGCCATTTGATTTCTTAAATTTGGTGTACTTTTGATTATCTTATTTATCTATGGTAGCTAAAGATCATGACTTTTCGCTTTTGTTATTCCTCGTTTTCATATTGTTTTTGATATGCTTGTAACTTTTTGTCTTGTCGAGCCGAGGGTCTTCAACAGCATCAGACCCCACATTGTGGGATTCTACTGGGCATGTTGTTGTTGTTGTTGTTGTTGAGCCACTTAGGGCTTCCTTAAATATCAAGCTCATTCAGAAAAAACCCCACTTAGAGGCCCAACCGCTAGTCCAACTTCCTGGTTATTCTCTTTCTAGAACATGACCATCCACAAATTTTTAATGCAAATTATTGAGGAATGAATCCAAAAAACATAAAGGACACAGGAAGGTTAAAAAAAATTATTTTGAGATAACTCAAGCAAGAGTTCATTAGAAACTCCAAAGGCATCTTGCGCCATGGACCCATGGTAGAATTTCGATAAAAGAAACCCACTCTATATCCAGGTTGAAAGTGAAATAAAGAAGACCTACTGTAAGAAAGTGAAAGAAGCTCATCCTGGTGGTTTGGGCATCTTCAACGTTTTGTTCATTTAACAACTTCAACAGATCAAAGATTTGCCTGTCTTTAACCATATCCAGTTTGCGGAAGCAGTCTTCTGCTTTGGCAGTATCATCAAAAGATGCTGACATTTTCATTTTCTTTTCTACTTCTTCCGAGACTTCCTCCTGGACAAGAAATATAGAAAATCAATGCAAAATAGTACACAAACTGACTTGGCAAAAATATGTAGGAGGACCAATTTCTGTGTAAATTAGAGTTTCTTCATAAAACACAGCAAACCAGTCTTGCCAACATCAGCTAATAAGAGATTAGAAACAAGAATGCTAGTTAATGCCATCAAAAAGGCTCTCTAGACTAAACCAGAAAAGTTTCAGCCTAAAAGAAAAAAGTTTCCCAAAAGTTCAAGACGTAATCGTCGCAGGAAATTGGAATTTTAAACAAACTTAAAGCATCTATACTTCGGATGACAAGGCGTAAAAAGTGAAAACATGACGACCCAATGCCTGGTTCTATCCTCAATTGAAAGAGAAGCAGGAAACAGAGAGTCAGCAAGCACAATCTCCATTCGCTGAGTCCTGTGCATCAGGTGAATCATAATTAGATCTCCATCAACCAGAAAATGCATCCACTTCGAACAGTCACATCGTGAAAACAGGCATACTTGAACTCCTTACAATCTCTGTCATAGCATATCATCAAAGTTTTACATGGGATCTGTTCAAAATGATCACTGAAAGACATGACAGCTGCAGCACATTGTGTGCAATATTCCTGATACAGTTCTAACAACTTCTTCAATGCTTTCTTTCTGACAGACACCTACATATTTTAGATGAAAACGAGGCGTATGAAAGCATATATCATAAAGTACGAACAAAGAAGCTTTTTCAAAGAAATGCACAAAAAGCAATGCCATCTTATGAAATCTGTTCAACCCCAAAAACCTTTTTATCTCTCAGTCGTTCTGCAACACGTGTGATTAGTTCAGCGGGAATAGATTTTAGCTTATATCTTGCCATGTCACACACCACAGTAACTGCCTCTGATCTCACTTTGTCATCAGAATCCAAAAGCCGGCCTTGAAGAGCGGCTGCTCGGTTCACAGGAGTTAAATCGTGAGATGTAATGCTGAATAAGGAGACCAACAAATCAAGGCATTCTGGAAGACAAAAGAAAAAGGAAATAAAAAGTTTTGAGTTTTGACATCTTACAAACAACTTCAAGTGATTCTTTTCCTGATGGGTTGGTCATGTAGAACGCTTGAGCACATGAAAGTGTACTTAGTCTCACTTCAGCAGATTTATCACAGGTTCTGTTTAAAAATTCTACGAAAAGCTGGTCATAATCCTGAGCAAAATGGTTTCCAGGCAATGAAAAGACCTTTTTCATCAAGCCAAGAGCTTTTATCCGGACATCCACTTGATCAGTCTGTGAAGGAAGTTACATTTCTAGTTTGAGCAATAAAGTGGGAAACTAACCCAACTAACTTTAACAATATGAATAGTGAGACGATGAGAACAAATAACGATAACATTGATAATCAAAATTTATTCAGTATTCATTGGACCAGATAATTAACAGATTACATTGTCATACAACAATAGACCAAAAGGCGCACCAATAATTCATGGATCAGGCTAGGTATGACAGAAAGAAGTATTTGAGGGGCACACTGAAAGATTTCATATATAATATCATGGTAATATTCCTTGATCTCACTCTGCACAGCGTCTCTGTTAAGTATGCAAGACCTTAGAAACCTTGAAACGGTATCTTCGATCTTTTCACTGCAATTTTGAATGACAGAGACAGCAAGCTGATGAGACGCACGAGATGCACCTTGGAACAAAATGCAAAAAAAAAAAATCCAATTTTTAAAGACAATTAGGCAGAAATTCCATACCAGGAAAAGATGAATTGCAAAACTAAGAGAGCAATGTCCATTAATTTCATCTAAGCCAAACAAGAACCACTTGGTAACTGTCCAAAAGTTTCTATATTGCATATCTTCGTAAACTTGACACAAACTATTGCGGTCTCCTCCATCAAAGACAAGAACACTTAGCATGACGTGGAAGAAGGTAATCTGTCAAAGCCACAACTGGAAGGAAGCTTAAAGAACAAGTCTATGAGCAACTTAATATAAGATAGACTACTACTCCTGCATTTCGATGAGTCATTCAGAAGGTTCCATCTAAAGATATGATTCTGCACCCAGAATAAGAGGATCATATATTCAACATTAACTGATAAATTTGGGGCATTACTAATGTTCGCAAGTTGATGAATCCTCCTTTCAGTATTCTCTCATCCTCTGCATCATTTCTACTTAACAAAACATGCTAGCCTGCCCCATAGCCATAACATGTATTATCACTTTTCTACATTCAAATAAATGGGTATTCTAGGACAAAAAAAGGATAGCTTTCTCACCTTTCCCCAGACACCCAGAGAAAATAGTTGAACAAATGACAAGTCTCCATTAGCACCCATGGAAATGTACCCTAATCTAAAGCATAGCAGGATCCATACCATCATTTCTGCAACCAACAAAAAGAAAAGAAGAGACATTAAAAGCTATAACTTCTGAGACGGCAGCAACAACATTATGCATCACATTTATCTACAAACAAATATATTTCACACGAGGTGAACCTAAGAAGAGATGGGAACTGCAACTATAGACTCGTAACAGGGTGGACAGTAATTTCCAGACATCTAAAATAGGATGACGGTGTGGGCTTTAACCATCTTGGATATGGAACCAGTGCACGTGCAGCTGCCAGATACTCAAACAACAAGCACAATAACAAGCTAGTTGTTGCCATCTATATATATTCTCCCTATCCATATCCCTCCTTTAAAATCTCAATCCGATATTTTAAAATGCAGGTACTGTGGTGCTAGAATTCTCTATAGTTTCAACTAGCATAACAATAACAAAACTAACACTCCTAGTGAACATTAGACCTAAAGTAAATGCACAAAACGTAACTAAATTTTAATCCCAACTAATTGATATCGCTTATATGGATCTCTTTCTTCCATTGTTGCTCTATTTTCGCAAGCCTCCTCCCTCAGCTAGGCTAGGGTCAAGCAATGTGAGCAAGCTCACAAACGCGGAGTTAGGTCACAGACACTCAAGTCAGATGTGAAAAAGAAAAAATGAGCAATCACATCACCTGATGTGCACATAAATTTTGTTTTCATTTTTCTTGCACCATCTTTGTAATTTGAATGTTAGTTTAACTTCAAAGACATAACTTAAAGTAATTTTTGAACTGGAATTTAATATGTGAACAACTAATTTATATACGTACATACATGTAATATATACACAAAAGCATATATACATACACATGTGCCAATTTAGGTAATTTTTTAATGTAAGTACTTGGTTTCGTTGATGGCATCCAATAGATGCAGAAATTGGAAAGTACAAAGTGGTAAGAAATATAAATCAGCTCCATACAGAGAGTAAAACTAAAGGTTTAGGGAGCTGATAAAATCTAAAAGACTATCTAGGCAGCTTAAAGGTAAGAGATCACTTTTTTTCGATAAGAGTAGTGTAAAAGTTGATCCATGAACTTATGTCGTTGAGGCACAGGACGTTCTGCTTTACAAAGTTTACATTGCTTTTGGAAAAAAGTTTACATGTTTTAGGACAAACCATCAGAAACTGTGCCATTTAATTTGAAAAAGGGAAGTCTATATGAATTAATTTAAAGAGGAGTTAGAAGAAGAAGAAAAAATAAAAAACTTAAAATTATTTTCTTTTCTTCTCTGTTTGATCAACCGGCGAAGAAGGAAAGGCAAAGGACTCTATATACACCCCTAACTCAGTTCAGACACAGAAAATCAAAACACACACACAAAATCAAAAACGCATATTATGAAGATCATCAAAACAATTAACAAAGGCTGCCAAAGTAAGAGGGTAGTATTTTGGCCATAACTCTTGCAAATAATATTTTGTTGTTGAAGGAAAAATTATGTTTCGGTTGTTTTTCAAATTTTTAGGACCAAACACTGATTTTTGAAAAAAAAGTGAATAATTCTAGCCAAATAGATCCTTAGAATATATCCAGCTACTTAAGTTTTTATGATTAATATTGATAGATAAGGTCTTCTGGCTTGTAAATCGAAAAAGAATCCACTTTCCCTTTTTCTTTTGAATCAAAAAAAATATTCACTCATCAAATAAAAACATTTAGTCTTAGGGCCCGTTTGGTCATAAGAATTAGTCATTTTTTTCCGAATTTTTTTTCCACTTTTTTTCCGAATCAGCGTTTGGCCATAAAAATTTCAAATACAACTTGAAGTTGTATTCAGGAATTTGAAAAACAAGTTTTTCTTATTTTTCAAGTTTTTCACAGCCAAAATAACTACATTTCAATAAAAAATATGGCCAAAAACAACTCCAACTCCAAAATTCTAAAAAAAACGAAAAGGTTTTAGGTTTCTCTGGCCAAACGCCTACTTATTCTTTCAAAATTATCTTCATTTACTATAATATTTATATTAGTCAATTGGTGTATGATTGTACTAGAGTTGAGATAATGACTTGGAATGAGTAATATATATTAAGAGTAAAATTACAAAAAAAAAAAATTTGTAAAAATGAAAATTTATTTTTGAAATAGTGAATAAGGGAGGAAATAATTGATATATTGAATATTATAAAAATAAGTAATGTACCAGTAGTATGTTTTAATGATGTATGGTTACGTAAAGTTTATCTTCCCCAAAAATTTCTCTTTCCTTCCCAAAAAATCGGTCACCTTCCCCATCATTTAGTTCCCAAAAAATCCGTTCCCCTTCAATCTCCTCTCTTAAAATCCTCCTTTGTATCCGGCCCGGGTTCATTCTTACTCTTTCTGAAAGGTTTACGGCAAAGCAAGCTTTCTTCTTATTCTTTTGCTAAGTGTACAGTGTATTTTGAGTTTTTCTCTCTTGTCTAAGCAGATGATGCAATCTTCAGAGTTCTGGAGAAAATGTTGTTGTCCTTTTACTTTGAAACTACCAGTTCTTCTAGCACAATATCAAAGAACAGTCTCATCCAAATTTGGGCCCCTTCAAGATTGGATAGCAGTGTTCTTAGTGCTGAGGATGCCCCTTTTGCCATGGCTTATGAGCAGGGTTCTCAACACTATTCAAATTATAGGAGAGCATCAATTGAAATTAAAATACCAAAGCATTTGCCAAATCCCCCTTCCTCAGAACAGTCTTGTTTTTTTTTTTTTCCCTTCAATTTGGCTAGACGCCATCATATACAGTCATCAAAGTTATTCCCTATTCTCTCTTCTCCAATCTCCTGTATTGGAGTAATAGGATTGCTTACAACTGTTGCTGATCCAGAGTTTCCACTAGAAGAATATAAGGAAATAAAAGCTGAACTCCAGGTAATCTACTGTGAATTTTTTCGTTTAAAACGTCTGAAAATGTCATCTTTCTTTGGCAGAAAATTGGTTACTCAACCCTCTATAGTACTATGGGTCATTGGGGTCATTTGTTTGTGGAGCCGGAGCTACCATTATCGACTGCTATTCCTTCCACGTCTTCTATTCTTCCTGATGTTCCACACCAAACAATTGATATAGTAGTTCATCATTCTTCCTGATGTTCCACACAAAACACCTGATATAGTAGTTCATCAAGACATTCTTCCTGATGATCCACACAAATCACCTAATAAAGTAGTTCATCAAGACCAAACAAAGTCTGTCCTTGTAAGTGCGATCCTTATAAATCAGAGGGGCCATCAAACTTTTACTTATACTCCAGATTTTAAAGTGCAGTCACTTAGGAGGGTTATAGCAAAGGAGTTTAATTGGGCACATAGTATCCTTTCCATTTGTATGTTCCTAAAGGAGAAAATCCAGGGCGGAGGCACACTGCTTGACCGGAAATATTTTTTATTTATATATACATAAATAATTTGGCGAACCAAAATATACACTGGTTATATATAAATAAAATGACACTGCTCGATAAAAGTGCTTCCATCCGCGCGCTAGTTTAGGCCTTTAGTTTTACTATCGAGGTCGAGAGTTCGAATCTGGTCCGCCCTAATGACTTTAAAAAAAAAAAAAAATTAGCATTGTTTAGAACATTTACTGAAGTCAGGTCTTGATCATTTGACGCCCACCCAAAAATAAAGTTTCTAAACCAAGTAAACCAACATCCATCAAATTCATATTGCTGCAAAAAATAAGTTATTGTCTTTGATGAGCTTATGAGTGGTTGTTTTATGACTTGTCTAAAAAAAATATTAGTAGCATTTTCAATGAGTATTATAGATTCGTTTCAGAAATAGAAGCTCATCGAGGAGAGTTGTAATTTTATATTTGAATTGTGTTTTTCTAAACTATGATGTCATTATAGTGATTTTTAAGTTATTGTCTTTGCTAAGCTTCTGAGTAGTTATTTTGTGATTTGTAAAAAAAAAAGTATTTATTAATATTTGTAATGAGTTTATTACGGATGCGTTTCAAAAAATAGAAGATCATCTAGGAGAGTTGAAGTTTAACACCTTAATTGTATTTTTCTAAATTACGTTGTCGTTATAGTAACTTATTCATTTGTTCACTTCAGAAGTGGCTCAAGGGGGGAGACTAGTGAAGTCTTCGCTTTAGGCCCATAAAAATTTGAGGCTCCAATTTTTTTAATTAAGTGTCAATTTCATGATTTGAGCTTCGCTTAAACAATATTGTCACTCGTAGAAATATAAAAAAGTAAACAATAAAAAGAAAAATTGTTTAATTTTATTGTAAAAATATTTTAAAATTTTGCGTTAAACTACTCATATCTTCATATTAGTAAATAAATTATATATAACAATATCCTACAGATTGTATTGCTAACGCATGGTTAACATCTTATTAACTTGGATTAATACTTACTAATATAAATGATAGCAATAATATTATTAAGTGAAATTAAAGACTTTATATTGTTAAGGATATACACTATAAACAAAAGTATGAAAAAACGTATTGGCCTCTTATTAAAAGTACCTTTTTTTTAATTAAAATTCTTTAAATATCAGCACTACTTGCAAAAAATTCTGATGAGAGGGTTAGGGATCTCTTTTCCACGGATTCATCTGACGTCTTCGTCGCTGTGGAGAGGTGTGATGTTTTGGATACAGCCAAAGCCAATGGAAAAGGGTTAAAAGTTGATGTCACACCGGAAAGTTTCAATTTACTCTTACAAAGTGTTTCGAAAAACCCTGTACACAAAAACAGGGGTCAGGTAGATATGAGACTGTCTGAAATTCTACGACGTATAGTCTATTTTTTTATTATCCATGTGGTTTGTGTTTGCTTACTATGTTTTAAATTTTCATTTGTAATTTGTTGCAGTTTTGCTAAGAAGTTTCGTAGACTTTTTAAGTTTTCTAGATCTAATTTGCCTGAAGCGTCGCCTTCCCGTTCCAAAAAATTGAAGATTAGAGGTGTTGGAGTAGAATCAAGCAGAACTGCAGAATCTAGTTCCTCTCTTGTTGGTCTGTGCTGCCCTTACAGGTTTGCGGGATGTGGTATCGAATGAGGTCCTTTTTCATCCATTTGGAGGTCAACAAAGTTTCCACCATGCTGCTCCTACAGGATTGGGTGCTGCCCCTGCAGGTTTGGGGGAGGTGGTAGCGGAAGAGGTCCTTTTTAATCTATTCGGAGGGTAACAAAATTTTTTCCACCATGCTGCTCCTACACGATTGGGTGCTGCCCCTACAGGTTTGGGTGAGGTGGTATCGGATGGGGGCCTTTTTAATCCATTTCACCATGCTGCTCCTACAGGATTGGGTGCTGCCCCTACAGATGAGGTCTTTTTTAATCCATTTGGAGGGCAACAAAATTTCCCTCCTACAGGTCTGAGTCAACAAAATTTTCAAGATGTTTTCAATGGTGGTGGACATGTGGTTGCTGCTTCCACAGGGCAAGGGAGTGGGGTATGGGATGAGGAAGGTTTTTTTCTTGGTGATCTTTTAGGAGGGCAACAACCCGAGAGTTATACGTTTCCACCCTCTTCTCCGTTGAATCGACCCGTTTTGTCAAGGTCTCGAGCATCTTCAGAACTTCGGTAGAAAAATCGGCTTCGGATCCATTGCTCTCGACTATCCGTGCTTCATCCCGCCTTGGCTCGGTGACCCCTTTTGACCTTACCGGAGCTGCCTTGTCGTTTTTGCTCTGAAGCTGAGCTATAGCAATCCCCTGTTCGGCTATGGCGGTCCCTTGTTCCTGCAACATTTCAAATATTAAACGTAAGTTAATCTCATCCGGAGTATCCGGTGTTTTTCGGCCTTGAGCCCGGGACAAAGTAATTGAGTTATGAGTATTCAAGGGATCGGTGGCCGAAAAAACGGCATTCTCCTGATTCACGGTATTCTGCCGGTTGAGGCCTTCTCTCGAGTCGACGAATTTGGGTCGATTTGGATCTGTGTGTAGGTTTCATAACCCGCTGTTGTTCTCGTTTTCAGCTACTATCTCGTTGTTGTTCACATGACCGGAATGACTGCTGCTTGCCATTTCGTCCGTTTTTTGTGGAAATCTGCAAATTCTTCAATCAACAGGTGAAAAAAGGAAGCAGCAAAGATTAAAGCACCACTATTATCCTAGCCCCACGGTGGGCGCCAAACTGTTTACCCCGAATTTCGGGTAACAATTAGATTTTTAAGCGAGGTATATGAACTTTAATCTATTTGGTTGGTGTGAAGTGTCAATGGATTTGTTTGTGGTTATATATATATATATATATATATAGGTGTTTGCGCTAAATGTATGTGTACTATGATTGATGATTTATGCCAAATATATTAAGTAATATTGAAAGGATAAGCAAGCTAAGGAAGAACACCACAAAATCCGGACCAATATCTTTGAGAGAGAGCTTTTATATGTTTGATGATTACAATATTGAGATATGAAAAGGAAGCTAACCTAAAAAAAAGGGGGGATTGCCCTCTATTTATAGGTTTTCCTTCATGGGCCATAGATACAATACAAAAAGCCTTTATGAATAAAAAACCCTAAAAAGGATAAGGCTGATCCGTACGGTCTGACACCCGTACGACCGTCAGCGCAAATGGCGGAACGGTTTCATGACGCGTGGCAACCTCACAACCGGTTATCCGGACCAACGGACACGCTGATTTAGGCTCAATCTATCCGGACCAACGGACACGCTGATTTAGGCTCAATCTATCCGGACCAACGGATATGCTTATCTTGTCTCGGGTCAATTACATCCGGTACGACACCCCCGGTGTGGAGAAAAGATCGAACATGCTCGTGCTCATTTGGACTTATCCTCGGCTCCGGTCTCACCGGTCACACATTGACCCGATTTTTACCGTATACAATAGTAGCATTCTAACTGTTCTACAACCATTCCATTGATAACTCAATTCATATAATGGATGCTTGAGCCTGGGTATTCTAATTTTTAGTTTCATGCCATCAAATGCAGATCAAATTTTGGAGAGGCACGAAAACAGGATCCCTCAGCCTCGGATCGAAGGAGAAATACTCCAGATTTGAACAGATAATCCTACAGCTCAGGTTGCTGCACAACTGTCTTTCAAGAGCTTCTTATGATATAAGCTCCCAGTCCCATATAATGTTAAAGATGAGTGTAGGCCTTCACTGGGACTCTTAATGATGAGAGAGGTTGGAAGGATGTAGATTTGTATTCGGGTCACTTTTGGAAAGAGGAAGGCCGACAAGGAGGACAAGTGGAAAGAGGAAGTTTCCTTGTTGCTGAACCTTTTCCAGTGTCAAGAATCTCCTTTTCTAGGTGAAGGAATACATAGAATGATTCTAACGAGCTTGTCCGGATTTAGTCTTTCAATATAAAATGTTACTGTCCAAGTGAGAAGTTGGAGATAGAATTCCAAAACAAGTTAAAAGTTACAAATAGCAAGTCATAGTACCGAACATCATCCTTCAAAATTTAGGTCCATGGTTTCTACTAGTCCTTTGCAGGTGCATATAATGAAAATTTAATGGAATTCGGGACCAATTTCCCCAGTATTCTTATTTCGTGGTGGCATTTCAACTGGAAACTAATATGATACTCCCTCCGTTTCAATTTATGTGAACTCATTTGACTGGGCACGACATTTAAGAAAGAGTGAAGACTTTTGAAATTTGTGGTTCAAAATAAGTCTTGAACATTTGTGTGGCTGTAAATCACTTCATAAAGTGAATTTTTTCCAAATTAGGAAAGAGGTCATTCATTTTGACACGGACTAAAAAGAAAATAGGTTTATATAAATTGAAACAGAGGGAGTATGTTTTTACAAGAATTTTTTTACGGTGATTCAAAATTAGACTTAAAAACGTAAAATAAATGCTCTCTTTTTTGTTTTTTTACAGGATTTCCAATCCTAGCAGGAAAGGGAGGGAAACAGATACTCAATTTAAAGTGTGTAAACAGAATTCCATACTCGATCTCATAGATACATATAGAATTCTGCGGAAAGCCGTATTCGATGAAAATCGTATGTACGGCTCGGTGCAAAGCTTCACATGACCTGTTCGTTGTTCAGTTGAGGCAAAGTTGCAGATTAGGTATCCTCACCTTAATTTTCATCAACAACAACATACCCAGTGAATCCCACAACATGGGGTCTGGGGAGGGTAGAGTGTACGTAGGCCTTACCCCACCTTAGGTAGGGAGGATGTTTCCGGAAGACCCTTGGCTCAAGAAAAGGCATATGAAAGGTCAGATACGGGCAAATAAATCAAAGCAATTATGAAAATGAAAACAATGAAAGTAAATAAGCCATTATAAACCAACAGATACTCGCATAAATCAAGAGACAAGAAACTATAGAGCAATATAACTACTCGTAAGAAAGAATAAACGCGACTACCTACTAGCCTTCTACCCTTATATGAGTCCTCCATACCCTCCTATCTAAGGTCATGCCCTCGGTAAGCAGGAAATGCGCCATATCCTGTCTAATCACCTCTCCCCAATACTTCTTCGGCCTACCTCTACCTCTTCTGAACCTGTCGCTAGCTAGCCTCTCGCACCTCCGCACTGGGGCATTTGCATCTCTCCGCATCACATGCCCAAACCATCTCAGTCTCGCTTCCCGCATCTTGTCTTCCACTGAGGCTACTCCAACCTTGTCTCGGATGACTTCATTCCTAATCCTATCGCTCCTAGTGTGCCCACACATCCATCATAGCATTCTCATTTCCGCCACTTTCATCTTCTGAACATGAGATTTCTTGACTGGTCAACACTCCGCCCCATCCAACATAGTTGCCTTTAATTTTCATCAGTTGTTAATATATAAGTTGCTCCTTAAACTTATCAGGAAAGGTCATTTACACACCTTAACTTTACGTGATTCCATCACTCCCATGCCATCAAAGTTGGATCGTGATCAATTATAGAATACCCATCTGATGTGGTCATTCATCAAAAGTTAATTATTTTCAGGTTGGCAATCAAATTATCAATCCTCTTTCATTTACCCGAACTTGAGACTGGTTTGTTAACCCAAAAAAAAAAAAACAGCAAGAAGGGAGTTCACATTCACAATACATCTGTATAGTAACTAACATATACCATATCCAAAAGAATATATGCGTATTTGACATTATTGTTTTTACGTACTCAACAATACATTTTGCTTAACCGGATTTCGACACTTTATTCCTCTGCAATAGGAGTGGAAAAAATATACTGCTAAATCTATTAACTACTTCTGTACAACTTCTGATTCACTAGAAATAAAATTACATGCAGCAATTTCTCAAAATTACGTAATGAATAGTTGTAACTGATTTCAAGATCATGAGGAACTGCCGTTGCAGAGGCTATAACCAGATATAAGACAGCTGAACGCAAAAGCAATGAAAGCCAGGAAAGACAGCGTGATTGATGCACTTGCCATTTCTGTGAACGAATCTTTTCCCCAATTTGATACCCAGTCGTTTACCCTCGTTGCAGCAGAAGAGGACGCTGACATAAGAAGATATGCCAGTATCTGCACAGGTACATGCAAGAACAAAAGACTATTAGCATATACATACAGACAGAACAACAGCATAAAGTCAGCTATGATGATGCATATTAGATAATTTGGTTGTAACAGGCACAATCACAATAAATGAAACTGATCAGGAAGTTTTCAACTGGCTAAATGGAAACTGTACGAAGCATTAAGTAAATGTCATGTAGAGTGCAACAGACGATGAAACCTTATGGTCTATTAGATAAAAGTATGTCATACTAGGTTAGCAAACTGTTAGTCGAAATTATTAGCGTCCTAACAGTTATTGGGCCACGCTGTGCTTTGATAATTTTGGCAATAGCAGTAAATTTTGATCACTTTCAATCTCAAATATCCTCATCCTTTTAGTCCCTTGAAAATCTATCTTGTTACCTTCCTAGTGATGAATACGGCCATAAGTTAGCTAGCCCGAATTCTTGAAGTGCTGAACCCTCCTTATGGGAGGGTCCAAATAGCTTTTCAATGTTATGAATAACGATGTGTTATAATTGATTCTATTGGTTATCCATCATTCCATTGTTGGGCTTGTCTTGAACGCACAATGGTTTGGATTAGTAGACCTACCTCTAATTCTATCCTGCCTAGTGCCTATCAAAACTTTGAATAAGGTTGTCCAAAGCCTAGATGAGGCATTGATAGGATTTTATTCAACATAAAAGAGCTGAATTAAGTTATCTAATAGCTCCTCTATTACTTGGTATTTTTTCTTTCGCACAAATCCCATCGTAAGAATTCTGGTAAACTCTGAACTAAGATCTTTTTTTGACTGAACAGGACTCTAAACGAAACTCTACTACATTAGCCTCTAAAAAGCTGGACTAAAATATCCAACAAAAATGCTTTTTTTTTTTTTTTTAAATGAAACAAGAGCTCAATTGGCTATATAGGGTGCACCCCTTCCTGTTAGCAACATTGTAAGAGTCTATATGAATACCTAAGAGCAATATCAATCACCAATTTCATCTCAAACTAGAAACACATGTTTAAGGAAGTACAACAGTTGAAACGGTATTACTTGCCTGATCCATTGAGAAATCAAAATGATATCGCATATGGTAAGAGAGGAAGTGTTTCCCAGTTGTCAAACTGTATGCTAGATCAAATGCTTGAAATCCAGAATATGCAAATCCAATAACATTAATGGCTACCAAATACCTGTGGAAAAAATTAGGCATAACATTACTTAAAGCTAAGGAAAGCAGTTCATAAGGAAATAGTAAATGAGAAACAGGGAAAATAAATGAAAGAAAGAAATCAACTTTGTCCTGATAAAAGAAAACTTCATAGCAACAAAACATTCTTATGTACAGCTAAAATCTATCAGGTGCACACAAGCTGGTTCACACACTAGTTCTACAATGAGAAAATAGGTCACTCTCTCCGTTCCTAATTTATGTGACACTTCTACTCATAATGAGATGATCTATAGCTACATAAATTTGTTGGACTTATTTTAGACCACAACTTTTAAAAGTCATTCTATTTTCTCTTAAATTCTGTGTCAAGTCAAACACCTTCACATAAATGGATGGAAAGAAGTACTCGTACTATCTTCCAATTAAAACTAGATACTACAACTTTTTATGCAAAATTAGCTTCTCCACTTAAAAATAATTTCTTTAAAATTGAAGCAAAACTAACACAAGCAATGAGATTAAGCAAATAGTAACCTGTATTCTGTGTAACGATCAAAGGAATCACCAGTCCAACCTTGAGTTTTATCAGCAGCCATAACCGAAAACGCAATCAAACAAAACACAACCTCACAAACCCTAAACCCTAACGCCGCCCTATTCATCACAACACCCCTTTTCGACCTTCCAATAATACCCTCCACAGCCGCCCTCTCTCCCCTTTCCACGTCAGCACCTGGGCCCACCTTCGTAGTCACCGCAGGTGCCGTGTTCTCCTTCATCGCCCTACTCAAATACACCACCGGTGACCGGCGCTCCGCCGGCGCCGGTGGTGTCGCCGGAAAAGAGAGATTATCCGATGGGGAGAAGTACTTGTCAACGGCTACGATTGCTTTAGAAGGGGATTTAGGGTTGTGGGGTTCAGGGAAAGGGTCATCGGAACGTAATGGTGAGTCGGATCGGAGAGGTGAGTGGAAAGAATCAATTTGAGAATCTGTGTCCGACATTGATAGATGACTACTGCTTTTGTTGTTGTGTTTTTGGAGATTCCGATGATTATTGAGTTCTTGGTTTGGGTTTGGGTTTGGGTTTGGGTTTTTCATGATGAAAAATCTGATCTTTATTAGTGACAGAAAGTAGTACTGATTGAATGAAGAGGAAACAAGTAAACGACTGTGAGAAAATACTTTGGGAAAGAAGGTGGGCTGTCTATGTCGATTATTTTGAATAACTAGAGTGTAATGAAGTATGTGTGGGAGGTCTATGGTTGCTATGGTGTTCTCTACTAATGATGAATGGGCTAGTGCCAGGTGGGACATTTGGAATTTAGTGTGATGTGGCGAGTAACGATTGGGTGGTAAGTTAATAGAGAGATGGTCTGGCTCGGTAGGGATTTTGTATTCGGCTTAGGTTGTACGTGAATCTTTTATGGTAGTGATTCCTTACGTGATGACGTGATGTTCTTGAATGTTAATGCCATGCTAAAATATGATGCTGTTTCTTTTTCATTAAAAATAATAATTATTTGATGTTTATATACATATTTTTTCTAATGATAGTAATGTCAGAGATATTTTGCGTGCATAGTCACTATTCCGTCGCATACTTGCTATAGTATATATTTTTTATGTTTTACATTAAATTATATATACTATAATAATTTAAGCTAACTAAATCATAAAAGTGAGGTAAATAATGTATTAATTAATCACGAGTAAAGTAAGTATTAACTAACAATTGAGATAAAGACACATATCATGCATTGATTAAGTTAGTGTAAATATTAATTAGTAGACAATTTTCTTTTTGTACTCTTGAGTAGTAGTTTAATGCTGAAAATTGAACTCTTAAAACTATAGTATAAATTGTGAATTGTGATTCCTTAGTTACAAACTATCTTTTTTAGACATTTTAGACCGGCATATATATTTCAAAATTTGAACAAGAAAACTTTAGAAAAGGCCAAAAATTTGCATGCCTTTCCTTTTCTTCACCTTATCTCTCTTGGTCTTTTTATAAAGTTCGTGCTAATAATTGCTACAAGATATAAAGGAAGTAAGGAACCCTTTGGATTTGATCTGTCATTTTTTTCATTCAGCACTCAAAAGTTTCTCAAAGTTTTCGTTAGTTGTATTTATAATTAGTAGCGGGGATGAACTCTTTTTTCTTTACTTTATGTTCCAGGATGTCATCCATAAGTTTGACGCACAATCAGTCGGTTCAAACAAATATTCTCCTACTGATGATCAGTGTAGCATTTTAATTTTAGGTCAAAGTCTCTGTCATTAATTTTCCTTGTACTTTGACACAAAAATGAGACATCAACGGACTTTGCACACTTGTACCAAGAAATTAAGGTGACAGTTGATTCTCCGCCTAGTAGTAGGCTTAATTAGAAGAAAGTTGCGGCCTGCAAAGAGTGTGTTTGACTGCAACAAAGTGAAAGATTGTGGTAGGCGCAACTACGAAACTAGATATTAGTGGCGAAATCAAAAAATTTATTAAAAATATTTATCATCTAATATAGAAATTAATATTAATCGTGAGATTACACTGGGTATATTGTTGTCGTGATGTAAACTGTTTAACTAACCACCTTCAGTCCAGGGGCTATAACACTGGTAAATGCCTCACCATGCTAAAGGTAGGCTCTTATACCTAAGTACTACTCCTCAGTCCTAACGAGAAGCTTTAAATCATAAATAATCCATAATTCTATATCTTCGGCGGCCCAGAAAGTGTTTAATATTCCCAACATGCTTTAAAGTAGCATACTCGATGGTTATTTAATTACCATTAGCTGTCCCTTTCTTCAATTGATTTCAAGCTTTTCGATTAGATTTAAATGAAATCATTTAAGAGTACATAACGTGGAAGACCAGATGTCCAATTCTTATTTTAATCAAGCAAAGCACTTAGAAACTTGTCAAGGCAGACTTGGAGTTAAAAAAAGAGCCATAGCTCGGGCGGTAATAACATCTGATCAATCAAACTATGCATAAGCGTAAAGTGTAACTAAAACTTTGTTAATCAAACTTGTCTTGCGTGTGGTCCCCTAAATACTTCAAGTGTCTTCTTAGTTGACCTAACTTTGTCTATCTGAAAAGCATAACCTATAGATTAAACATAATCGCATGAATATCAAAGAGAAAGTTAGGTAAAAACGTAAAAATAGTCTGGGCCCCATTTGAACATGATTTGAAGTTGAAGTTTTATTTGAACATGCAATTTGAATTTCTTAAGTTGTATTTTTTCTCATAAACATGAAAACCTACAAGCTGTGAAACTATCAAAGCTTCCCTAATTCCAATACAATCTTACCAAACGAACAAACCATAGTTCATAATAATAATACGCTACCAGAAGACATTTCTAAAGAATATAACATCTATTGATCGAGCTGTAGTTCAATAAAAAGGAAAATTAAACATGAGTTGTAGTATAACTGCTCTTTAGTATAATCCTCTCCGTTACATTTAACAACCTCTTCACGCGTCACGCATTCACGATCGATGATCGAGAAGAGAAGGCGAAGCAACATTGTTACTTTGAGTCAAGTCTAACATTTAAAAAACAAATCTACCAACTTATGAATCATTCTTTTTACAAAATATAAACTTATAGGTCAAACTTTACATTTAAAAAAAATTTGAAATCATGATTTAGAATTCCAAAGCATACTTTTTGGAAAATTTGAGATTTGAAATCACGACATGATTTGAAATTGAAATTTTGTGCAAATTTCATACAAAACGCTGATTTGAAATCAAAATATGAAATCATGATTCCAAATCCCATGGTCAAACTCCTACTAACTATGATGAATCTTAGAATTCATACAGCTTGTGACACACTTGCTTTCTTAGCACTTCAGCAGCAGTGTCGGTGATGCCACGAGCAAGCAAGGGCAAATAAAGTTTTGTCGGAGGATATAGACATCCTTCATGCTAGAGATTGCATCATGTCTCAAAAGGGCTTTGAGTTTTCTTTCAGGGTAGGCTTTCTGCAACAAAGGCAGATTTTTAAGTTCACAAAATGTGTTCCTACTCCAAAAGGAATCCTTCAAACAATGTCATACATACAGTATCGCGAGGAGGAAGCTTTATCATAAAAACAGAAAAAATCTCTTAATACACGTGATTCCTGGGCCCGGGCAATTATGGCAATTAAGCAAGGGATCTCATTCTTTTTGCAATTCCATAACCACCAAAAAAAAAAAAAAAAAAAAAAAAAGAGAACAATCGAAAAGCGTTCTTTCTACAAAGTGGAAGGACCACCCAACAAAACCACTTGTTACAACTAAGATCTTGTTGTTGCATCTTTTATTGATCACATTTTGTTCATAAAATGGCTTGGATTGGTATTAGCCTGGATACGCTTCTGGGATCAAGGCTACCTATATTGCCTCGAACAAAAGTAAGCCACAAAAAGGTGTGACGTTCTGCCTTCCAGAAACATTACCGTGTCACTTTCTTCGAGAGCTAATATGAACAACTTTCTACGACCGTACAGAAGAGGAACTCATCAATATATGAATTTCAACTCTGCTAGAATACTATTATGCAGATCATCTCTTGACAAAAATATGGATTACATAATATGTGTTTTAGTGTTTGTGATGAAAACTGAAAGGATGTACCATTATTGGACAGCAAAACACTCACTATGCCAAAAAGGGAGAGGAGAGGATTGGCTTTTTCAGTCACATTGCAGGGTGATGCCTCTCTGATCAAAACACTACAAAAGTTATCTGGCAAAAGGGAAAAGCCTGTTGGAAGATGGAATATGCTCTTCTCCTAGCCTAGCCGCACAACTGGGTTCAAAGTCATATAACCAACTTGTATCTTTATTTACTCTGGTAATTTCAAGCGATTGAAGAGTACAAGAAAGCTGTGCTCCGGAATCACATAAAGAAAGCCAAGGTCTGCACCTTTGACGTGCGGCCCCATTCCCTAAGAAAATTAACAAACATATGAATAAAAACCAGGACCTCTAGCTTATGCCTTTCAACGACCTGTGAGATAGAAAATCCACGGGCAAAAAAGACAAGCAAGAATCCCCAGCAATTTTATTACCTTTCCATTTAGTTGTAGAAGTTCCCCCTCAACCCACCTTGGGTTTTTGAAACCATATTCAGCTATTCTTCCTTGACCTTTGTAACCAGCAAGCTGGAAGAAACAAACATGATGAGTCACGCCTGTAATTTCTGAAGCAATCTAAAGTTTAAACTGGATCATTTGACTGTTATATTTCTCAATGCAATAGCTGACTTCGCATATAGCCAAATTAGTTGCTGCGGAGTCACGCTAAACTAGGGTTCACCATGAAGAGTTGCATTCATCAGTGTAATACGGCATCATGGTTAAAAACTAATGCTTTATGGGCGCAAAACAAAAACAAAAAACATGTGTATGATGTCCCAATTATTTTAGCTTTTTCAGTTAACCAGGCTCAAGCAACTTTAAATTTGTCAAATTTGAAGTAAATGATTAAATGTTGAGATGCTGGTATCTATAAGACTTTTTTCAGTAGTAATATTACCTGGATATAAAAGAAGCAGACTCAAAATACCACCAACTTGTGTTGTGTGCTTCTTGTGTTGTGTGGTTAGTACTATTAACTAAGCAGACTCAAAATAGCACTTTTTCAACCAGCTATTACTTACCACACCAAGTTCATCTGGATACATCCCTCTGTTGGACAAGCGACTTCCTTTACCTATTTTAGCTCGAAATGTCACCTGAAAATCAAAAGCTTTACAACTCATTAGGCTTTCATAAGAAGAAACAAAAGGCAGTTCCCAGAGTGAACTATACGAACCTCCCCAGCAGGCACATTAATATCCCCTGTTAGCTTTACTGCCTCAACATACTCAAAGAACTCAACATCAGAAGATTCCTCAGCAGCATTTACATTCCAGTTACCATATTTCCGCCTTAATTGCACTACCTCAGTTCCATAAGGTCCAAATGCACCAACATATAGACCTAGAATTAAAAAAAAACTACATTACTGACAAAGTCCCACATCTCTAGCTCTCTCCACCCTGTCTCCCTCTCCTGGTATAGGAGTTGGAGTCACAGACAGAAACAAAGTCAGGGACGCATACGAACGCATATTCACGTGGAGCTTTAGCAGGTACAGAGGGATGTATATTTTAGTGTGGGAGAGAGAGAGAGAAGCGAGGACAGGCAAATGTCTTACCTTCAAAAGGATCTAAATCCCCAGGAGAGGTTGTAATTCGACTAAAACTTGTGTATTCAGATAATCTGTATCGCTTCTGTGCCTGACTAACTGCAAGCTTTAGCATCTCTTTCACATCTCTAGAAACCTACAGCAAGTGTACATTCAATGAATCAATAGAGTAATACACCTAAAGCTATTGAAGCCATAAAATCTTGACAACGCGAAACCTAAATCTTAAACTTTGAGGGAGAAAAATAGAAAGGCAACAGTCTGAAGAAGGATGAGTCTCATGACAACTTTTCTCACTTAGGTCCCAGCTATCTCTTAATATGACAAGGTAGCTGGTTGACTTTCCATGATTTTACTTGTGATGATGAAATGCAAACTACAAGTTACCTCTAATTGTGAAAAAAAACATAAAAATTGCAAATGATAGAGTTCACTGTGACATGAGATGATATCCTCAGACCACAACTGCAGGCAAAATGTAATAATTATATTTAGAAATATGTTTGCATACTTTCGAAGAAACTTTATCAGAACTCCAAAATGCCTTGGCCACATCAGGAGGCATTAGTTCGGAGATACTCTGAGCTGCAACAGCTGCCTCATTAGTGCTGGACACAATATTTTCTTCAACATCAGGATCTCCAGGTCTCTTAGGAATGTGAAGCACAAAGGAATCCCTTGCCGCATCTTTGATTTCAGCAGGTAAACGAACAAACTCTTCCTTTACTGGATTGTCTTCTTTATTATGTAATACACCCCCTACAAAAAGCTTGGTATCTACAGTTTTTCCATCTTCACTTGTGTCGGTATCTCCTCCTATAGCAACTCGATCAGGATTCATGTTATCCAAATCACTAGTTGTTTCTTCAGTTTCCTCACTGGAGATAGTGTTCTTATCTTCTTCCAGAAATTGCTTCACTGAATCACCATCATCTGTTATTTCTTCTGTAATATTGACTTTCATTACTTTTACTTTCAGATCAGGTATTTTATCTTTAAGAAAATTTATCACACTTCTTATTCCCTCTTCAGCAGCTCCCTCGAAATCTATGCTCTTCTCATTGCTTTTTTCTGCTTCAGCTTCATCTACTTTAACATCAATTACAGGTCTGTTCTCAATTTCAGCAGTTGAAGGCCCCTTTATTGGCTTCGATTTGGATGATAGACTTGAACTTGCTGCACTTCCTTTGGCTCGCTGCAAGAATACCACCTGGCAGCGGTAACAGACATCAGAAGCAGCATTAACACAGTCAGGGGACAGTATAACATATAGAATCAACCCTGAACATCAGCAACATTTAGATAGCGTGCAAGACACCGATAGTTATTAGAGTGCACCTAAGTATGACTACTAACTAAAGGCAGTATTTTTCTGATTTGAGTTTAGGAAAAGGTAACAGTGAGTTAGCTCATCTTGGAAACATACAATGAAACCTTCCAGTACAATGTTTTGGTTATCACGGTGGATTGGTATAATGACACAAAACAAGCTATCCCTTGGTTACATGTGGATATTTGCTCATTGTCCACTTTATAGAGAAAATACATTTGAGAATCTGTGTCAGCATGATTTACGTATCAAGAAATCTGAAAGGGAATCCTCATTTTCGTGGTAGCTCAGTCGCAAGACACCAGCAAAGTCAAAAGATAAAAATAAAATAAAAGTGGATAACACAAAACTTCATAAATAAGATAAGTTGCACTTGCACATTACCTGCATGTTGTAAGTGTTATTTCCTTCTTTGACAACAAAAATCTCAAACAGTGGAGTTCCAGGAGAGGCTTTGACCAACTGTCTGAAATAACCAACTGAGTTCATCAGAAAAAAACAAAAAACAACTAGCAGCTTTGACTTCCAATTTTTTGTTCTTACCTTGGACTATAACTTCTGCCGATAAATCTGCCCACACCTGGTGTAATACGTATTAGTCTACCAAATGGATCATCCGAATCTTTTGAATAGCCAACCCACCAACCAACCTGCAGTTTGAAGCAAAAGAAGAGGTAAGGGAAAGGTCAGTCATGAACTTTAACATGACTATGTAGGTGGCTCTAAGGTGCAAAAGTAATCTATCATATAAAGACACAAACACAGATTTGATACAGGATGAATAAGTAAATAAATTGTGTATGTGTGGTTTTATGCCAGTAATATGGTTGTACAACAAGTCTATCAGGGGCATATTTAAGTGCTAGATGATAAGTATTACCAGCCCACTTCCCGTACTTTGGGACAATCTTGAAGCATCACGATAACGCTCTTCATCTATTGCATTCTGGCGGCAGAAGAAGAAAAGAAATCATTGTCAACATTTAGGTGCAAACGAGGACCAGTGGAGACAGTTCGAAACTCAGTGGATAATGGGATCTTAATGCAATTAGTACCTTCAACATGGACATAATTTCAGCAACAGAGTCCTTCGCTGTAGCTTCTGCAATAGATGCTTTCAATTTGGCAGCTTCTTCAAAGTCTTCCTTTTCTATTGCTTCTTCCAGTTGAAACTGTAAAACATACAACCAGTTAGACTCATAAGAATCAGAGCTTCCTGGGATATATTTTTTAATACAAAAGATATAACCATCTGAATATCATTTACATTGGAGCCACATGTTCCATAGAGCAACTTTTCAAGCATTTAAAAGAAGCGTACTAAAATTGCTATTAGAAAATCAAAAACCAGGAGATGCACATGAAAGCATTTACGGTCATTTTATACAACAGAAAAAAAGCATAAAAGAAAATGAAATGCAACAACAACATACCCAGTGAAATCCCACAAAGTGGGTTTGGGGAGGGTAGAGTGTACGCAGACCTTACCCCTACCTTGGGTAGAGAGGCTGTTTCCGGTAGCATATAAAAGAAAATCAAATATCAATTGAATATCACGACCTATCAGACGATCGTGTTTACCATTTCCTTGGTTGCCTAGTGGAGTTTTTTGGACAATTGCATGGTGGAGATGCCAGGGGAATAGACTAGAGCAATGGATCACAATGTATCTAAATTCTTCACTAGGGAACTGAAGTGTGATGTTATTATGCAACCATCAACTCATAAGTTCCCGATTTACCCACTTGCTTCTAGTAAATGCAAATTAAAATATGGACACCGTATATCTGCACCTGTCCTAGAAACAATTGAAAAACAAGTATTCTCTTTAACCGAGGAATTTCATCTTGAAAAGCAAATAATGAACAAGTGGCATGTCAGCGCTGATTTGTACCACTAAACTAGGTTTTAGAGAGTGGTAACTCAAGTTATACATTCTTTAGGGACATACAGAAAGATCCATTACATTATGAATTGCATGCAGACCAACTGTGTCAACTCCATATTGGTCTTTCTTATTTAATTGTTGCTTTCCAGTTTTCAGACACGACGCCTTCACACACTTCTAATATTTTTTCTGAATTGGATGGTCAAGCAGCTGCTTTGACTTGATAATTTAAATATCTTGAATATGGAATTGTGAACCCCTCTAGGGCCTTTCCCCATTTACCACACTGAAAGGAGACTCCCACCTTGGCCAGCTTATAAGTTCTGTCTCCTCTCTCACCTGCTGAGCACCTTTCCAGGACAAAATCCACCACATCTCTTGTGTAAAACGCCTCGCAACTTGCACAGTGAGTGTAGAGGGGACAAGACCTCACCAAGATTCGATGTTGAAGAATCCATTAGTCAACAGTTGCCATCCGCATCAAGATGGTTATGCCTCTTCCCAAGTCTTTCATCTAAAGAGACTCAACATATACAAGTGGACATTGTCTCATGTCCCACATTGGAAAAATACGACAGCCTTGGGTAATTATATGCTCTCCCCCTCTCTACTCGAGGCACTTTTGCAGCACAAGATTTCCTGAATTCTTGTATTAAGTTTTGAGATACCAAAACCAACATATGCAGATGGAAGAATGCTTCACGGTACAAGAGACTACCTCGGGGGCACTCTTGCCGTTGATAAATCGGTTAATCAACAACAGTTATCAAACATAGGACACAGCTAGCTGCCCAAAATATACAAATTCTATACCAGTCAGCTGTTAAAATTTATCTCTGTCGTTGGTGATATATACTGGTTTCAAAATCTTATATGTAAAAGTTTAGACATAGCTAATAAGTTCAATTCCTTGTTAATAACACAGTACCACAGGAAAGGATATAGTTCTTGAGATGACAAGGTGGGGATCAGATAACTCCACAACTTTATTTTAGCTGATAAAATAGGAAAGAAGAAATACGGCAATGAAGAAAACATGGCAACTAATAAGGAAAGCAGTACAGAGCATTCACTTTTAAAAAAAAAAAAAGAAAAAAAAGAAGAAGAACAGTAACAACAGTGAAATAGAGTTGACTATATGAATCCTCTATATCTATCTATTTGAGGCAGTTTGATTCCACTATTCAAGACTTTAGGACAAATTGGATAATCTCTTTTACAGATTCACCAAATCTCACACTTAAATACATACAGATTGCTAACCAAACTAAAAAGACTCTCACCAAACAAGGCCTTAGTTAATAGTACCAACAACAACTAATTAAGTCCATGGATTCTGAAAAGATATTTCTAATTTATCAAAAACAATGAATCAAAGAGAGAAAAATTAGGGACCTTTAACACAGAGGCATAGCTCTCAGCTTGTTCAATTTCAGTAAAATAGCGAGTCCATCGATTCCAGTCCCAATCTAAGGATTCAGAAGAAGAAGAAGAAGTGAAGCAGCTATTATTGCAATTTTCATCAGAAGAGGGAGTTGTTGAGGTGCTGTTTACATTGACACATCGGCAACAAAGCCTTGAATTTTTCCTAAGAAACGATTTATTTGTGAAATTAAGGAAATAATTAGATGAAGACGAAGAAGAAGAAGAGAGTGAAGGACGGATATTGGTGACGTGTCCAGCCGCAGCCCCAGCGTTGGCTACAGCCATATCTACTACTCTTCTTCTTCGTCGTCGTTTCGCTCTCTGTGATTTCTGCTGAGATTTGTGTTTGTGGATAGAAGAAGATAGAGGGGAGAGGAGTATGAGAGACGGATAATTCTCGGCCCGATTGCTGCAATAATATGACTTCATGGTTTTGCACTTCTCCCTACACAAGGACCAGTGGGGCCTATTCTTCTTGTCTTTTTTAATCAACAAATTCTGATTTTTATTTTATTTTTTTTTTTTAGCCAAATGATCACATTTTACTTTCTCCACATCTTCCATACACGATTAATCTAGTCTTTTGGGTAAAAGCTAGAATACTCAATTTATGACTTATGTCACTTAAAATAAGCTCATTCAATCAGGCTATAAATGATAAGTATTTATTAACTAGTCAGGATTAAGTAATAATAATTTTTTAACAAAAGCATGTTTTATATTTATTAGTATGATGTAAATACCAGATACTACGTATAAAATTTTGCCTAATTATCTTAAATTAACTATGTCGATGTTAAAGTCCATCAATTAGATGAATAGACCATGACAATGTAGGAAGAACTAAACATAAGCTTAAATTATGTATTTAATGAAAGGAAGAAGATGGTTAATGAGACCTTTTTGGGTGATTCCAAGGAAGAAAGTTCTAGTTCAACTTGGATTGCCTCTTGAATGTAATTTGTGGTCTCCTATATCATTGTTAGAAGTGTCTAAGTGCCTAACTAAACGGATGGAGTGTTTCAGCAAAGGTGAATCGGAAAAGATGTCAATATAGGTCAACAAAAGTGAAAGACTTCTGGAGGGAATTTAACTAAAGTTACTACGAGGAAAGTGTAACTATAATTTGCAACTTCGTAGAATGTTGAAACTTGAAAGTAATATGTTGCGTTTTTGTTAAAGAGAAGCACAGATACTTAATATAATCCTTTGTAGGTATATTTAAAATGTTACTCTTGTGCAACGTAGAGACCAATTTAACACGAGTTAAATATGACTTAAAAGTGAATCTATGACTGGATCCAAAAAGAAGACTGTCAAAATGAAGAAGAAAAAAAAAAAAGTGTCGTGCGTAAATCCATACATCCCCAAACCTGCCCTCACCGACCCATGTTATTTTTGAGTGAAAAAAAAAAACCGTATTTCTCTCGCTTTTTGCTTTCTATGAATGTAAATAAAACAATACACTTATTCTTTGAGCCTAACATTTCATTTCATAAATGAAAAGACACAAATATTAAGGTGAGTAGGCAGGGTCTAAAGTTAGCCTCTAAAAGGACAGATGCATCGTCTATTCGCAAGTGGTTCTTGAGATTTGACTTGCAATTGCAAATTTAAGTAGACTATTGAAGTCACTTCATCACACATCATACTGAATGGCTCATAATTATACTAAATGGAAACCAAGGCTTTACTGGGACCATATGCTCAAAATCATGTGGCAATTCACTTGTAGTCCATGGCCTTATCAAGAGAAATAACTCTACTCGTTTTAAAAATAGACAACAAATATTCTTATAGCATAGCTGTTACACTTGATTATCAACACGCGGACAGCTGTTTTTCGTATGACACATAAGGTACTACTTAGTAATACCTAACAAGTAGCAACCAGACTTCGATGTATTGGATTCTGAACGGCAGATTGTGTTACTTTTTACTGATGGAAACTCAGTTTTGAAGGTTCATTTCACAGCGTTCCCGAAAGACACAGAATAAGCAGCATGCACGATTATCTAAATGAATTGATCGATAAAATTCGTGGTAAACAAACATATATGACAGTTGCTCAGTTAAGAGAGTTCCAAAGATTAATGCCAAAGTTAAACTAACTCACATCAGAACAAGCTGGCCATGAAGATAAATCATTGCCACCACATTTCCTTCCATCAGATGCATATTAGCTTTTTAATCTATGAATTTCGATTGCAACAAGAAACCGCTATACGAACACTCAATCGACAATGGCTAGAAAGTTCTCAGGAATCACCAAGTTAGACATCTCAACCGGTAAGGAACCTCGGCCGATATATTTTTGTTGCTCCCTTGGGGGCTGTTCCACCACAACTTGTACAGGCTCCACATTTCCATGACTATGAGGTGCCAATACTTGGTTGCTGCTATTAGCTGTTCCTGAAGCTAGATCTATCTCACTGCCCAGGCCAGCATCCTGTGTGCGCACTGGGCGGAGCAAACCTTGCAATCTCAGCAGGTAGCTCTGACTGGAGGGTTGGGATCTCACATACCGAGCTGCTGTCAGTACATTGGCTGTTGAACCCTCTGCTCGGATATTGGATAACGCACTGAGATCAAGATTTGGAAAAACAGAAGAGCGGCATCTAGGGCATTTCACATTTAACCGAAGCCACTCATCAATGCATTCAACGTGGAAGTTGTGAGCACAAGGCAGACCACGAACCTGCATATGATCTTGTAGTAAGAAAAAGCGATACTTGCGCCTTAAATTGAGCACAGATGTAAGATGCGTATGCATCTGATACCATGATGTTCTAGTGTTGAATTTTTTAGGGAAACTACCATCTCTCTGAAACAAGAAGAAGGGGAAAAGAGGAAATAGGGATTGCATATTGAAAGGTGAAAGAAGTGTGTCTTCGCGTCTGCTTAATTTAAATCCGCATGCATTCAACATCTGCAATATCTCCAGATCCCTTACTCAAGGATAATCAACTGCAGGCCGAGTTATGTAATAATCAATTCTGTTTTCGATGAAGACCCCACTTGTGGGACTACACGGGGTATGTTGTTGTTGTTTTCGATAAAAAACTATCAATTTTGCTAAGCTACAGAAATCTAAAAACCAGTGAATAGACAAGGCACAACCTTCATCAGTTAAGCTTTTGCTTTTTCTCAGAGTGAGATGGGGATGGGGATGTGGACATTACCTAAAAATAAATACTTCCCCAGTCCACACTAATTGAGCAGGCACTAAGTTATTTTCAAATAGTCCCACACAATGCAATCTAATTTACTCCGTAAGGATATTACAACAACATACCCAGCGTAAAATTAGTGGGCTAGATCATTGGCTAGATGTTCAACTTTGATTTTGCTGGAAATGTTACATCATAGTATGGATTTGAACACCCTTGAGAATGTGATAAAAATTTTGGTAAAAGTGATATGCTATAGGGCATGATGAAAGAAAAAGGTGAACCATAAATTATATTTTTTAAAGGGAAGTAATGAATTAGTATTTACGCAAAAAAGGCAATTACCTCGTTTCCCATGCGAAACTCTTCCAAACAGATAGGGCACTCACTACAGTCAGTAGGAACAGCCTTCAGCCTGAACTTTGGTAGCTCCTGAATGAGTGCTTCCACTGCTTCTGTCTGTGTGCCAAATAGAGAAATACCACCAGTTTAAGATGATACAAAAAGTTTTCAGCTGACCAAGTTTAGCACGGAGATTTATGATGATAGCTGACCCCAGCTATTGATAGTAAACTGTTTACTTGTTTACCTGAGCTTGGGTTAAGTAAAGTCCTGGGTGATATGAAGTAGCATCAGGTCCCATCGCTCTCATCTCCTGTCCTGCTGCTGCAAAAGTCCAATCTGGTACTCTGATCATGTCAACCAACACCTGTATTGAGGCAAAGGTTAAGCATGTCACTGGAAAAAAGTATCTAATTACTATATAATTCTATGAGAAGCAAAATCAGACATCTATTACCGATGTCAAACTATGCGTTAAGAAAAATTAACCTTGCACCCAACTCAACTCCAAAAGCTAGTTCATGAGGTGAAGATTGTCCAAACGAATAAAGTGACTACAGTCCATATCCTCGACCAACGTGGGACTCTAACACCCCCTATGCGCCTATGACTGGACGTCTAGAGAGTGGG
This sequence comes from Lycium ferocissimum, assembly GCF_029784015.1. Classification (NCBI taxonomy): domain Eukaryota; kingdom Viridiplantae; phylum Streptophyta; class Magnoliopsida; order Solanales; family Solanaceae; genus Lycium; species Lycium ferocissimum. Next base: position 33,907,653 of record NC_081345.1, on the reverse strand, counting down.
TACATAACATAGACACCCAACATTAAGGATGGGTCAACGAGTGATACCATATTAAGAAAAATGGGCCTTGAACTTAACTCAACTCTAAAAACTAGCTCATAAGGTGAAGATTGTCTAAGACCATATAAGATGTTACAGCCTATACCCTCAACTAGTGTGGAACTCTAAACACAACAAATGCTCAAACTCTAGTATGTATCTTTCTTAGATATATACTAGTATCAATAGACCAACAATTCTTCAATCCCAAACTAGTTGAGTCAACTATATGAATCCATCGACTAAGCAGCTCTTTTTGAGATAAAAACTAGCTTAAAACTTCAATTGAGCTCCAGGAAGCACCAAGCAAGATCCAAATTAACATCCAGGTCATCTCTCCCATATATCAGACAATGCCTTATTTTTCACCACCCAAAATCAATTCATAGACACGTCGCCAGAGCCTAAAGAAATTTGATATCGTTGGACATTGAAGCGCATTAATCCCCATGAGATATTAGAAAAATGTATACCACTTTAATTTCCTTTTTCATTTCAATTATAGTACTTCTATGCAAGTGGGCTGGTGGAAGGAGATTTAGGAAACTTCGACGCCCAAAATTCCTAATCAAAAGGGAGCACCTTCACACAAGTCCAAAAGCAAGGCTATCAACGTAGGTTACAATCATTATTTTTTCACATTTAAGCCTATAATGGAATTTAAGACCTTCAAACTTCAAAGGCAAAATTAATTTAACATGGAGAGATAGCACGGGTTAAGCAAATAATAATAATAATAATAGTAGTAGTAGTAGTAGTACTAATAATAATAATGTTATAAACAACTATTGGTACATGCACGTCAAATACTAGCTTTAATACAATATAGATTCTAAAGCATACCCCAAATTCTGAAGTAGGAATTCCCTGTTGAGCACGTAATGAATGGGCTTGTCTTCTAGTTAACCACTGCAAAGAGAAATTTAAAACTTAATAGATGTAGTATTGATATTACTTCAAATGCATGTGTCATTTGTTAGAATATGTACTTGTATTTGTACGGACGACAAGATTACCCCAAGAAATAATAAGAAGTTTGTGTTTAAGGTTACTATCCTTCTTATAGTTTGTCTCAATCATTTCTTGGAAGAGAGGTGGCCAACACTGCTGTCGAAATAGAACCAGGCAATCAGTTACTAGTTTTTTGTTTGGGAAACTAACCTTCCCAATTGATATGCAAGCTATGCCAACGAGTCCACAGTAGCTGAAGAGCAACCAAATAAGGAAACCCCACTTTTGACCTTCTTCTGGCAACTGAAAGAATTCAACATCATATCAAATCTAAGGTTTCAGACTGGAACATCTAAAGTCAATGAGATCTAACGTGAACTTACACAGTTTCTCGCACTAGTGAACCATAAAGTCCCAATAATCGTCCAAGCCCAAAGAAAGGGATACAGAAACAGGGCAAGAATTGAAAGAACAACTATTCTTCCACGAAAGCGAGTATATCTCTGCTGCCAACCTAAATCCCTAAAATTTAATAACACCTAAACTTCAGTCCTTGTCATCTGAAACAACGATTCATATCAGGCGAGGAAATGACCATAAGATCCAAATGTTGATCAAAATAATTTAACGGAATCCCACTAACTAATTGACTCCGTGCATCACTCTTACCTTTTGATTAAAAGGTGAGAGAGTTGAACATCAAACGTGATTCTAAAGGGTATTCACAATCAAAGTAACAACTTTGGATATATTCATACTACATGCACATAAGAGGAGATTGCCAACCATCTAGGTAAGACTGATATCAGAATTAAAGGCCTTTAGGTTAGGGAAAAGCTCCAAACATTAGCTAGGAACAAATGATAACTTGTATTTGAGTCCTGGTTCGAGTCTCCGGCGACACCAATCAATTTTCTTTTATCAGTTAAAAAAAAAAAAAAAAAAAAAGGAGAAGACAAGTATTGACTTTTTCTAAGAAAATTTATACTATAGTCCTTGAAGGAAGGCCTTACAATCCCATTCCAGCAGCAAGTCCATTATCTACAAACATCAACAACCGAAACACAAACACTATTGTATAGTCAACCTGGATCAAGAAAAGGGAAAGCAATTGAGTCTTCCCAAAAATACTACACCAAAGTATCAGTAAACAAAGCTTCACATTGTTATTCAATAAATACCCACCACGATCCAGATATGCAATGGGTATATACAAAGATGGTAGCGCTTCCAGTTGATAGCCACAATGATTCTGATCAACAAACAGTTAAAGAAAAACAAAAAAACTCCAAATAAAACAATTCAAGACAAGGAACACCAATATAAGATACAAGCCAATGAAACTACAGATAAGAACCCAATTCAGCATCCACTGTAATTCCAATTTCAAGAATGGAACTCAGTATGAATATTGAAAGGATACATACTAGTTGCTAACATTGACAGGAAGAACCCGTCATACCTGCAATTCAACACAAACATACTCAATAAAGTTTCATATATCTTGAAAAACTATGAATTTAGAGTGAAAGATTTTAAGAACTGACCATTTAAAATCTGCGCCTTTCATTTCACAACGCAAATATTTGAAATCGGGGCAACCAAATTGAGAAAATTTGCGAATATTTTACACGCCGATTCTGTTACACTCCCAACATCGATGAGTACGTGTTGTGTACGGAGCTATTGAAAGGAGAATTCCGCACGGATTTGAAGGCTTGTCTGTCGGGGAAAAGGGAAAGTAAGAATTGTGAGTAGACTGGAGAAGACTGTCTGATGTCAACCAAATTATATACTTGTTGACACTTTAAGGAAAAGGTATTACGTATTGTGTACTTTAAAGTTTAAAATGTTTTATTTTAATAAGATTTATTGTTTCAAAAAATCTAAATTCATGTTAGGTTGGAAATATGTTAATTAGTTGCAACTAAGACATAAAATTATACTATGTATTATTCTAATTAGTTAATTATACCGACACGTGTCGTTTGTGTTTGTTTAGTCGTAAACTGCAATTTTTTTTATTTTATGGTATGCAGTGGGGAAATCCTTCTTTGGAGTTTCTTTTGTCCAAAAGAAATTAATTTTTATTATTAAGAAACTTTAGTACATGACTTGACTTGACTTGTCTAGGATCTTATGTAATGCCATCTAAATAATCATTTTCATAGAATAAGTAAGGTAAAAATGGATAGATCCTTAAGCTTTCAAAAAATTCTTGATTGCTTTCATTGTTCACGAATTTCTTATCAAGCCTTCAATTCTTGACTTTCCTCCTTAAGAACTAACCAACTGCAATCATCAATAATGTCATTTGGAATAATGATATGTTAGTAATCTCTTTACAATTTTTAGGGGGAAAAATTATAATGAAGACATTTTGTCTCTTTTAGTGGGCCTTTTATTCGACCTGAATTAATTCATAACTATCATATTTCTCTGGCTAATTTTCTCCAGAACTTCTCCAAGGGAGTAAGGGACTATGATGAATCACTTCTTCCATCCAAGTCACCAAACTTGAGAACTGAGCCAGTTTGTTGTTATCGCCTTGTTGGGCTAATACGTGGGCTGGGCTGTCCGTTAGAAAGAATTTCTTAGATATATTCGGCCCAAAAACACTTTCATCTATTTTTTGCAAGTAAAAGATATCTCTGATGTCTTCTCAAAACTAATCCAAACACCCACTTAACCTTCTTGCCACCATCATCAAATCTGATTTAATTGGATAATTCTACCTCTCTTTGCCACCATGAAAAGAAGAATATTTATATGTTATCTTATTTTTTGTTAATCTATTGTTAAAATTATGATAAGCAAATGTGTTTATGTCACGACCAAGCCCATGACACACATGGTATGTTTTGGCACATCAATTCTCAATGGATTCGCCTCTTGGGTTATGCCATCACCGAGCCTCAAATCATGCATACCATATAAATTTGTGTTATGTCGTATAAATCTCTTCATTTTTTCTTTCTCATTCGATATGTGAGATTCGCCTAAGATATGTTGGAAATCTTACGGAAAATACTTGATTTCAAACCTTGTCAGATAATACTTGATCACGAACTTTGCAGAAAATTCTTGAAAGCTTGAGGCATGTCAATTAAGAAACTGTTCTTAAGGATATTTCACCCGATATAGGTGTATCCCCAAGATTCAACAAGCTCTTTTAGTACAAAACTAGGAGCCAGAATCTAACAAAGATTTCACAAAAAAGAAAACCCAGCACAACATAATATAGAAGAAAAAAATATTTCTTTATATATTACATCATAAGTAAAAGAGTACTAGTATATATGTAGTACAAGAACTCAAAAAAGGCTACAGCCAAATAATGCCCCAAACGGATTAAGAAAATTAATAGCCATAAAGAGTCATCAAATGACCAAATTAAATATAATAATACCGTTTGACAACGTCTAATTCATATAACATGAATTATGCCATTAAGGCTAATAATATATACCAAAATAGAATTAAGTCTTTTGTATTAAAGTCCATAGAAATGTTACAAATAGTCCTTTTATTTTTGAGATATTAAATAAAAAATATTATTTTTCTAACAAGGTATGTACCTTTTTATTAGACGCTTGCCTGTGCTTCTCTTCAACCTCTCTTCGTCGCCCACCCTCCATCATGATCATCACAATTTAGAATCTCTTCTCGTTGTTTTTAATCTATTTGCAAATCCTTTTTCAAGCTAGACTCGGCTTTTAAAATGACATGATCACATCCGCACTTGTGTGAAACATATCTAAGATCCGTTTGGCCACGAGAATTATTCACTTTTTTTTCTGAAATATTTTTTCACTTTTTTCACTTTATACTGTTTGGTCATAAAAATTTCAAATACAATAGAACTTGTTTTTCACTTTTTCCATTTTCTATTTTGGACCTTTACTTTTGTTTTTCTGTTTTCAATTCTTACCCCAAAAGTTTTTATGTTGCTCAATTTTTACCCTAAAAGTTTATATAACTTTTTTCACTGGTCAGAGGCAACTTATGTTGCTCAGTTGCTCTCCACTCCAACAAACATTGAACATCATGTGCTAAAAAGCCTTTACAAGAAAAGAAGTAGGTGAGAATTTTGCAACAAAACCATATTTAGAGATGCTATATTTTTGTGTACATCGATAGTACTGCAGTTGCAGTCTTTTGATGGAAAGAAACCATCAGTCTTGAGCATTCCATTAGCTGATCTCGAGTATAATTGCTATGTTTCCCGCACTAGTTATGTTTATTAATTATATCGAATGGTTTTGCTAATATTTAAAAATTTGGGGTACAAATCATATTTCATGTTTTTTAGAAAAAGTACAATTCAACAACCAAATAGTATTATTTGGAAAATTATGGCCAAACACAACTTGAACTTCAAAAATTCTTTTTTTTTTTGGTTTCTACGGCCAAACGCCTACTAAAATTTGGCAGCACATTAATTGATTAAAGAGTTATGAACTATACTACTTACCAGATATGGATAGAAAAAAGTACCAGATATGGATAGAAAAAAGAGGAACAAGAAAGTCAGTCACGTTAGATGACCAAAACAGATCTTGTGCTTGTGAATTGTAAAAGTCAAAAGAAGCAGGCTTCACATGCAGATCTAATTTCCAGCCCTTTTGTACATCTTATTTTAGTAGTTTATATAAATTGTGACATCAATTGTCCAGTAGACGCACAGTGAAAAGCAGGGACTGAAAAGGATGTTAATCGGCTAGCAAAAACTATATTCCAAAAAAAGAAAAAAATTAGAGTGATTTTGAACGTTTCGAATGTCGGTGCTACCTCTAGATCTAATCATGGAAGGCGTAATTGAAATACTCACTTGAAATTAAATCACATTAGTATAAAGAATCAAAAAAAAAAAAAAAAAAAAAGAAAAGGAAAGAACAAGATAATGTGTGGATGCACTTTTGATTGGTGCCTGCCCTCCCAACGTTAATGAATGAATCGTGAAAGTGTTAGTCAAATGGTTTACTATGTTATCTTATACAGTAGTACAATAAAACTTTTTCTATAACATCGTCGTTTGTTCTGATATTTTTTTTTTGCTCCTATAGTGAAATGTTGTTATGGAAAATATATCATATGACATAACACGAAAGATCAATTCCACTGAAAAAATAGTCGGTATAGTGAAGTGTTCTCATATAGTGAAGATGTTATCGAGATGTCTGACTGTAGCTCGTAATCATTTGTCTAAAAAAATTGATCCCATCTCCTTATAGAAATAGCAAACTACAGGCGAAAAATGGAAAGAACACTTCCCTTTCTTAATTAAGAATTCTGACATGAACAGCTAGTTTACTGGTAATGAATATTGCAAAAAACAACGTTACAAATTCTCTTGATTGGAAACAATAAGTTCAATTAATGCCAAAGAATAGAGGTTGTTGAAGAAGAGAAATCCAAAAATGAACAGTTGAAAGGAAATACTCATCCATGTTATCTCTGTATCTGTTGGCTACATCACATGATGGCTCAATTATTTGAAAGCTTTGCTATCTCGTGCTTATTACACTGTTTAGCTCTCTCACCAGGGGCGGAGGTAGCTCCGGAGATGTGGGTTAAGTAGAATCTAAGAAATTTTCGTCCGAATATATATTTATATTAAAACTTTTGTACAAATAATTAATCACGAATACAAGCTTTAAAAAAATTAGAACCCGAACTCACAAACTTCGAATCCTGGCTCCGCCTCTGCCTCTCACCGTCAACACAAATATTGAAAAAAGGGGGCAAAGAAAAATATCAATTTATTATCCATCACAACAACTGGATGCACGTAATGTATACACCTTCCAGGGTGCAGTCTGTAGTGAGTGGTTGGAATCTCTTCATTCTTAATTAGAGTTCTCGAGCTCAATTTTTTAGAACACGGAACCTTTTATCAGCGAGCGCGTTTCTCCATTAAATTGGTTTACCTCTCGCAATTTCGAATTAATCAAAAAATTGGATTTCGAATACATACTAATAATAAAAAATAAAATAAAAAAATTACATCACACAATACAAAAATATAATGATAGAAAGCATTTTCAATTTTCTTCACGATGAAAATTGGACTGGGGTCACCCATATTGCATCAACCCGGATCAATGTCCAAATAATTAAGTGTATATATATGTATAAGGTTTCTGTTAGAAGAAAGGCTCCAACGTTCTCCTCCCAAAACTTTCTTCTTCTTTGATTGATGTTTAAACAGCTGTTGAAACAGTGTTTTTTTCACATGCAAAAAACAAATCACTTGTTTGTTACTCATGAGTCATGATTAAGGCATAGTCAAAGACAAAGTTATCAATAATATAATATGTCCCATAAAACTTGCCCACTTAACACCTAACATATGTGAATAAACTTTAATGTAAACAATGGTTAGTCAAATGTTAAGAAACCTCCCCTTGAAGTTAAAAAGGACGACAAAGGTCAACCCTAAATTTTCATTGTAACATTTTAAATAAAAAACACTCTCTTCGTTTCATTTTATATGTATTAATTTGTCTTAATACAATATTTTAAGAAAGTTATGAATCTTGCAAACTTAAACTTACCATATCCGATACTCATTAGATTTAAAAATTTACCTAATATAAAGAGTGACATTCTTTGGAAAACACACTAAAGAAAAGTAAGATACCTAAATTGAAATTGAAAAATAAATTCTTATTTTGTAAATAAATATATGTGCTATTATCATTAGGATTTATTCGCAAGGTTTGAATTAATCAAATTTGTCAATTATTTAATCTAAAACATGAAAGGCTTGTGATTTTGTTAAAATAAAAAAGGAGTAAAACAAAAATAATCTTTTCTACAACATCAATAAATTTTGGACTTGTCGTATTATGTTAATTTGCCTTATTTTCTAGGTTTGTTATCTTACTTATTATAGAAGAATACATACAATTACTTTTTAAGTAATCCGATAACATAATAATTTTTTTTTTAATTTTATAATATCAATAAAAAATTAAAGTTAAAATTATACATCTGCCTATATGAGTTGGATTTTTTCCAAGAATAAATAAATTTGGAGAAATAAAAGAAGAGGAAGAGTGGTGGGGCAAAGAGCACACATTGTCTTGAGGCAATTCCATGTGCCCACATGCCATTGCTCTTCTCATGATACTCTTCCTCTTCTCTTCCATACACACATATTACACCACAAACACTATATTCCTACCACTTTCCTTCCACCATATACCACAAAAGCCTTCTTTTTTCAATCTTCCTACTGTAAAACTGCTAAAAATCCAATCTTTTCATAAATTTTGAGACAAAATGGAGAAAGGGAGCGATGGTTTCGTGAGAGCAGATCAAATAGATTTGAAGAGCTTAGATGAACAACTAGAAAGGCACCTTATAAGAGCAAGAACTATGGACAAGAACAAGAAGAAACCAATGGATGATTCTTGCATTAACTACAACACTTCTAGTAATACAGTAGCCAACCACCCCACAAACAACCTATCTCTATTTAGCTCTTCTATTCCAAGGCAAAGATATGAATGGGAAATTGACCCTTCAAAGCTCATCATCAAAACTGTTCTTGCTCGTGGCACTTTTGGTACTGTCCATCGTGGCATTTATGATGGCCAAGATGTTGCTGGTCAGTTCTTGATTTACAAAAAAAAATGCTAAGTTATATGTTTATCTTTTAAACTACATAATTTCATGTATTTAACCTTAACATAACAGAATGGTAAAAAATGGTTCTTGCAAAAAGCAAAAGATTTTAAATTTAGGCAAAAAGATTTGATTTTTGGCTAGTTTTTTTTGCTTGTGTGGTGGAATTGTGTGATGGGCTTCAATTTTAATCTTGTGGGGTTCAATTTTAATCCTATGGGGTTCATCTGGACTGCTGGCATAATGATTTTTCTTTTTTCTTCTTTTACTTTTTCTTTTCCAGGGGTTATTCTTGTTGTTATATATATATATTTTTAACTTTTTCTTTATTGGTGTTTGGGGGAGGAGGGGTTTGGATTTAGCAGAAAACTGGTTAGTCATTTGGAGCTTTTTGTTATGCAATCCGTGAATAGTGGCACGGGTTTGGGTTGAATTTATTTTAGCAAGTTGCAGATGACGGCATTAACTTGGCTGTATCTTGCATTTTTGTTGCTGTATTGCTGAACTTTCATGTGATCCATTCTGTTATTTAAGTATTAAAGTAATCCAAATATTAATGCATGACATCTACAATTCTGGATCTCATTGTCCTGTTAATGTTAATTATTTTTCTCTTTCTTTTTTAATTTTGTGGTGCTAGTTTTGTTGTCATTGTCACTGCTACAGGGAATTAACATTGTCCAGACTAAATTTAGAAAGTTTGGCACCATTTATTTAAAAAAAAAATAGAAGCTTTCAGTTAACATGTGAATTATTTTGTGATTACTCAGTTAAACTGCTGGACTGGGGGGAAGAGGGCCACAGGACAGAAGCTGAAATAGCATCATTAAGGGCAGCTTTTACTCAAGAAGTTTCAGTGTGGCATAAGCTTGACCATCCTAATGTTACAAAGGTGACGTTAAACCTCTTCAACTCGTAATCTGTAGAATGGTTTTAGAGCTTGTTGGATATTACTGCTTGAAACTTTATAGATATATGCCTGGAGTATATGTATAATTTTGTGTATCGTCTCATGTTAACGCTTAAAACTGTTATATAGGAGATATTTTTATTTATGTACTTGACTCTTCAATGCCCTTCATGTGTGCATTTTGATTTCCTTTTTTTCTTTTTCTTTTTTGGTCTAAGCACTTTTTCAATTGTATAAAACATCTTCGCGTTGATAAAGTAACTGTTGAATGAAAAGATGCAATTGCCACCCCAAAGGAGTGAATGTTCAACCAAATAACTTTAGGAAATGATAACACACTATTACGATAACAACATTGTAAGTTTGAATGGAAGATTATATTTTATTCTTAACAATCACCTTACAATGTTGTCTCTATGTTTCAATTCTGTCATTCCTTCCTAAATCCGTTATAAATTTTGAGTTCTTATTCAAGTTGAGAACTCCGAAATTTGCTGCATTGCTGTCACATTACACTGGAAGTGTAGAGTTCATAATTCTTATAACATCATTGCTTACGCTAAACGGCTCTTATACTAGTCCTGGTTTACCTGACATAATTCATTCATTAATGTAGCAGAAACGTTTATAGTAAAGGAAAAGCTTGCTCCTTCAGGGACACTAAGAGTGAACCTTTCTCATGCCTTTATTGGTACATAAATAACTCCAACTTGAAGTTAACGTTTGTTCTATTTTAAGGGATACTATATATCTTCATTCAATATGTTCTGATGGTTGGATGCATACTTTTATTTCAAGCATGATTAAACCATGAGAAATATAGAACTTTATTTGTCCAGGTTCTCATCTCATTTTGCAAGAGCAGAATATCTACAAGAGACCACATATTCAATTTTTGTTGCTTAGATGTAATCACAGCTTATTAATAACTGTTTATCTTACATAATAAATAATCTCTCTCATGTAATACAGTTCATCGGGGCGACCATGGGGGCTTTTGGGCTAAATATACAAACAGAAAATGGTCATATTGGCATGCCTAGTAATATATGTTGTGTTGTTGTGGAATATCTTCCGGGTGGTGCCTTAAAATCTTATCTTATCAAGAACAGAAGAAAGAAGCTAGCATTCAAAGTTGTCGTGCAGATGGCACTTGATTTGGCCAGAGGGTAAGTTGTCCCATGTTTCTTTTCTACCTTTCTAACGTGCAGGTCTCTATTGAGGATCTGTCATTTATCTGACCAAGTCAATTAATTCAACTTTGTAGATTAAGTTACCTTCATACTCAGAAGATTGTGCATAGAGATGTCAAGACGGAAAATATGCTATTGGACCGGACACGTACTGTCAAAATTGCGGACTTTGGGGTTGCACGAGTTGAGGCCTCTAATCCTAATGATATGACGGGGGAGACAGGAACCCTTGGCTATATGGCTCCTGAGGTACATATTTGAACTGGAGTAGGATTACTTTTCACAGATAGCTTTCACTTACATCTGCCTGTTTGTTTTCTGTTCATTGGATGTTACTCTAATCACTTCTAGCACATACCAATCTACTTGCTTCAGCATTTCTTTTTGTTTTTGCATAATCTTCCTTTGCCACTTCCTGAAGAGGAATGGCAAAGATTAGGGGGTATAGCCCCCAAAATCAAGTAAATTAATGGAAATATGCTACTACCTCTTTTTATTTATGTGACACTTTTTCCTTTTTAGTCAGTCCCAGAAAGAATGAAACACTTTTCTATATTCAGTAACAATTTGAATTTAATCTTCCTATTTTACCCTTAATGAGATGAATTATAGCCACACAAGTATGTATGACCTATTTTAGACCTCAAGTTTCAAAATTCCTCCTTTGATTCTTGAACTTTGTGCCCAGTCAAACACCTCCACATAAATTGGGACAGAGGGAGTCTAAAATTTAAGTAGGCTGGGAAGGCAAGATGCAAGAATGAGGATGTATTGCTGCATAAATCAAGTTTTGTTAATATGTATGCTTAAACAAGTATTGCTTAAACGACAGGTTCTCAATGGCAACCCATACAACAGAAAATGCGACGTGTACAGTTTTGGCATATGTTTGTGGGAGATATACTGCTGTGACATGCCGTACCCTGATCTCAGTTTTTCAGAAGTGACTTCAGCCGTGGTGCGCCAGGTAAAGTCTCTTAGTTTAGCACCTCATGGATTTCCAAAAGAAACACGAGTAGTGATGAAAACGTTTAATGTTTCTTTTTTTGTTTCGAGTTTCCTTTGTTTATTATGGTTTGTGCTCTGTCACACAGAATCTGAGGCCAGAAATACCAAGATGTTGCCCAAATTCCCTTGCTAATGTGATGAAAAGATGCTGGGACGCTAATCCTGATAAGCGGCCTGAAATGGATGAGGTCGTATCCATGATAGAGGCTATTGACACATCCAAAGGCGGGGGAATGATCCCCGTTGATCAACAACAGAGTTGTTTCTGTTTCCGGAAGAAACGTGGACCTTGAACGCTCAGAATCCGTGCAGATATACATATAAAGAAGTAGGTTAATTCTATCTCAACTACCAAATATTTCAGAGTATTCCGAACTTATACAGTGCCAAATGCTCCTGGCGGTCGTGGATATTGGCTGGCAAATTGTGCTGCATTTCTCAATTAGATGGTATAAAGCTTATACCTTTCTTTTTATTTTCTTCATTTCCCTTGTAGTTTGTTTGGTTTTACTTCTTTTACATAGAATCTTCCCCAATATTTGACATCGGTAGTGTTGGATATCAAATGAACTTCCACCTTGTTCTATGTAAGATTTACATTACATAAGGATAATGGTCGAAACAAATTGAGGGAATTTTCTTATTTATTTGTCCAAAGGACAGGCGTGAAGCCGCATTGATGTGTGCCCTTTATTGAGTTACTTTTTTCTTGGATAATGGTGGTATTCGAACTAACTCATGCTGAATATTTCATCTGGTATTTTTTTACCTTCCACCACTACGGCACAAGTATCGAATAACTGTCTACAGAGGATTAACGGATGGGTATAGATCACCTAGCATTTTTTGTTCATATGGAATTTGAACCCTGATTTTTAACGCTTTTCGACTTCTTTGGAGTGATTGAATAAAATTACTTGCACAAAATAAAATACTATGGGAAAGTTAAAACCGAAGGAATAATGATAATCAAGTATCTCATACATATATTTTTGGTATATGAGCACAATGATTGTTTATTTTGATAAATCATTTCCTGTACAATGGAATGAAGTGAAAAGGGTAGACTTTTGTTTTCTGTACTATTGAAATGGTAAACTTTTTTTTTTTTTCCTTTCTATTTCTCTCTTTATCACACCGTATATATACACTTAGAAAATTAGTGTGGGAGTTTTTCCTCTGCCCTTCGTTTATCAGACATCTGACTTGGAGGATTTGGAATTGCTGAGTTCAACTTCTTTTTGATCATCTTCGTTCCAATTGGTAGTTTTGTAAAATGTTCCATAGAGGACCAGCTGCACTAATCCAGATAATGATCCCAGTCCATTGGGTATCTATTTTTCAAATCACATAGAAAAAAAAAAAGACATGTTAGCAACGTGATTTTAGTACCTAAAAATGCAGAAACGAAGCCAAAATTTGAAGTTTATGGTTTCTGAACTGTACCGAACCTGTAGTTCGTCTAAGTTACTGGCTTCAAAATATATATATATATATATATTTTGAAGAATTTTTCGTAAGTAATACTCTACTTTCGCCCCTGTAAATATGATAATATTACATACCAGGATGTAGGGATCAAATTTGAGGAGTGCATAGGCTGACCAAACGATGCCATTAGCAAAGTTTGCTAGTGACAAGTAAAATGGCATGTATTTCACACTCTTGGTGGTGATCACTTTCTTCTGCTCGACACAAACATACATATGGTAATTATATTAGTATGGTTACTTAAATTTCTGTATATATTTATTCAATTTGTTGAAATTAAGTGATGCCACTTACCATGACTGTTAGTGGTGAGGTGTACATGATGACATTGAAGACTATAGCAACAATTCCTATAAGCATGGATCTATCCTTGGTGCCATGGAGGAATGTTAGTGTAACAAAGATGAGGAGCGCCATGAAGATTGCTTCAATTATCAAAGCAATTATGATCTTTCGCTGGCAAAAATCAATAACACAAGTATACGTGTTAATTCAATACAAATAAGAGTTTTAACTTATATATACTGACAATCATAAATGAATTTTAGAAAGAGTATGATACGTACGCGCTTAGCCCAATCGGAGTAGATGAAGAAGATGGCGACGTAGAACAACTCAATACAGAGACCAAATCCATTAATGGTGATGACAAGAAGGCTGTCAGGGTGAACAAAGGGCATACCATAAAATACCCACACTGCACAATTGAGTATAGTTGCTACATACGGGTCGGAATTGAATTCCATCACAGACTTTGCTTTCACAATTTTCACAAATGTTGGCCTGCAAAACAATAACAATATTATTATTGCAAATCTAGGAGGGTTGGATGAAGATCACGTATTTCAGAATGCTACACTTGTCCCTTAATAATCGATTGTGTAAGGATTTTCAAAGCTATTTATATTTGGTCATGACTCATATAATCTCCATTAATTCATTTAAGTTTTGAGTTGAATGCTCAAATTCTGTCATGTAATATGAGAGACAAATTTTGGTGAGCTTAATGTTCACAACCGCTTTCTTCCTTCGTGTTTTATCACTCTTGGTTTCTCTTTCAACTTAGCCTATGGAGCTGTTTTGTTTCCCTCCCCGCATCATTTCAAGCTGGAGGGTGACAAAATCAGCCCATAAATACATGACCCGCTTGTTTGATCCATTGAGAAATCTTGTCAAAATATTTTTAAAAAGCTAATTTTTTAATTTGATATGTTATATATAGTCAAATAATAAAAGAAAGAAATAGTTTTGTTAGGTACTTAAAATATTATAAAAGAACAAGCAAAGAAATCAAAACTTCGTAAGAATTTGACGGGTTGGATTATGACCCGCTTTTTAGGCCATTTTAGCTCAACCCATTTTAACCCAAAAACTTTTGGGCGGGTTATTGACTGTCCATGTATTAACTCAGCACATTTTGACCCGCTCAAATTCCGTCCAAACAGCCCATTTGACACTTCTATTTCAAGCTATCGAGCAGACTAATATTGCTCGAAACTCATTCGTTAGCATGTTGAATATAATTAATGATGAAGCAAATAGAGATTAGAGGACTTACGCTGGGGACAGGAAGAGGAAGAAAGAAATGACATTACCTGCATCGTTTAGTAATACGCACAAGTAAGTGTCAAATTAAAGGGAAAATGAATATGTCTGTTGAACACATATATATAATTGAATGAAATTAATAAGGTAATAAATTAGGGATGTACCAATAATTCCTACAACTGTCCTAATTGTGTTTGGATCCGCCATCTTTCTGTTCTTTTATATATGCTAGAAAACGAAATTAATTAAATGCTAGAGATGGCGAATTTTGGGATGGAAAAGCAAAGCAGTGACGATCATATACGAGTATTATATATAATGTATACTATTATTGAAAATTGAAATTTGCATTGATGGAGGCTGTCTTTTGTTATTGTTTAGACAGCCATCCACTAAACAGCAACAATATTTCAATATGTTTGAGCTAATTCTCCCTTTATAGGCCTTTCTTGAGAGGTAAAATGGATAATTAATTAATCCTCAAAGGCTGGTCCTTACTTGCCGGTTTCCCTCCCAATTAAGTGATATGCCTCTTTTTGCGGGTATCTTCATCCACAAACTTAATTTGCAGCTATGACGACAATTTCTTTGTTTCTATTTTTTTTATCGGGGCCTTGGAGTGCGCTTATATTATGGATATCACATGCAACACATTTACGTGGATGACAATTTGTTTGTTGAATTTTTTGTGTAGCTTTAATATTTATTTTTCACGGGTTCCATCCTACCAGATTTTTGCTTCAACTCATATCTTTCTGGTTGGGAAATTAAAAGATTGGCAAATGTTATTTTCTAGAGTTAGATTGATAAATATCCGATTAATTTTGGATATATTAATATATTCATAGATTCTCTTTAGTAAATATAAGAATTTAAAGGGGAGACCATCAGTAGAATACGGCAGAAAGTAGTATTTTTCGTTCCCAAGGACAAAGATAATTGATTTAACATGCCAGAATTAGCTCCTTAAATTTTTCATGTGAAAGTAACATCATGTTATTCATATCGGTTAAAGGTGATGAAAGAACCTCTCAATTCATGCAAACCCTACTACTAAGGGAACTTGTAGGATGCAGAGATCTTTTTACACTTAATTAGATGTTACGGTTCGAGCTTTGAAGTGTGTGGTGTTGCACTTGCTATTACTGTTTTTTTTTTTTTTTTTTTTTTTTTTTTTTTTTAATTCCTTTGATCATCATCCCCAGCTATTACTGGATGAAGTGTACAAATAATCACTTTTTGGACCCTTATGTAAGTTATCGCCGAAAATTATGTAAATCTAGTCATTTTAGAATCAACATACCTAACTGAAGTTGAAAAATTCTACGTTTGAAATTACAAATTTTATCTACATTTTGGTGTATTACTTGCACAAACAAACTTCAAACATTTATGTCTAAATTTCAAACATGTGTGCTGAACATTTATGCCTTAACTTCTGAATTTTAGCATATTACTTGTGCAACAAACTTCAGACATACGCAACTAAAGTTGGAAAAAATCATTTTTGTAGTAATTTTATCTAAATTTTCGTATATTACTAGCACAAGCAAACTTCAAATCTTTGTGTCTAAATTTCAATCACATACGACTGAACATTTATGCCCTAACTTCAAAAAGTTTATCTGAATTTTGACATATTACTGAATTTCAAAACATATGACTGAACATTTATGCCTGGACATTTACGTCTAAACATTTGGCATATCTCAACTTCTTTGTGCTCAAACTAAATTAATAGAGATCTGCATTACAGACCAGTTAGAGCATCCAAATTTATCAATACATACGCTTAAGGGTAAATAGTAAGGTTCATTGCATTTGGTGAAACAAAGAGTACTACATAATGGGAAACATCTGAACCGAACAGAAAATCTATGGTCCAATCTTGAGTAAGAGAAACAACCCTGTGCAGATTTGATTATTTCTTCTCCGTGTTGC